>NW_010549935.1:111594-155626 GCF_000687285.1 Phaethon lepturus | reverse complement strand
GTCCTTTCCAACCTAGTGATTCTATGATTCTCTGATTCTCTTCCTCACCCATTCCACTACTGCACAGTATCAAGGTCTTGTAATCAAGTCACTGCCATCCCAAAAAAATCAGGTGTCTTTTCTGTACATTATTTTGCTTACAAGGCCTTGACTTTGCTCTTCAGAAGCATAAGACACATTAATAACTGGTCATCTTGCTTTTGTTATGCCCTGTTTCCACTGGGGATATGTCCACATGAGCAAGCAGTGCAATGCAGCAGGAGTGGTGTAGTGGAGTATAATTGTGCCTAGGACTTGGCATCCATGCTGTTGAGTTTCAGGTTTTTTTCATACAGTTTTCATGAAGATACACCCTATTTGTATGTAGGGCTGAACTGGATGTAGTTCCTTCAAGGAAGGGAGTAAGGGATGCAGAACCAGATTTCAAAAGAAGGTCAGAGAAGGAAATGTATTTTCCTAAATAAACATCCTTTCCCATAGCATGGTAGAGTTGTATGTGTGCTATGACACATTTTGGGTGATGCTTAGGAAAATATTATAGGCCAGTAGAGCTAAAGTTTGCTGTTATCCTACACTTGCCTGCCCAGATCTGGAAATCTTGAAATGTACAGAAGGAAGTTGAACACAAGATTTTGTGTTCAAAAAATGCATACACGTGGCACTTCGGGACATGATTTAGCGGGCATGGTGGTGTTGGGTTGACAGTTGAGCTTGATGATCTTAGAGATCTTCTCCTACCTTAATGATTCTATGATTCTATGACTCTATGATTCTAAGATGGGGAGACAGAAGACGGATGATGTAAAATGTACAGAGGTAATCCCACTCTGTGAGCACAAAGGCTGCAATTTATCCTCTGCTTTTCTTCTGCCTGCCCACCTCAGTTAGGACCAGGGAGAGTCTGATCATCCAATTACTTGCCTTCGCAGCGTTTCACATGGGCAATCTCTGGATTAAAGAAAAATCATTGAGGAGACAGTGTTCTCACCTACTTTTTAAAAGCCTGCAATACGCCTTATACTTCCTGGTTTCTGGCATGCTGGCTAGATGACATATTCTAGTGTCCTCTTCAGAGAGATCTTTCTTCTTGTCTTTTGTCATATGTTTCACTAGGACTCTGCTGGACTGCTGTTTTAATAAACTCTATACGCTTGCATTCTCATCCCACTCACCTCCTTCATTTTTAACCAGGTATCAGTTACGATAATAGCGTTATCTATCTCCTGAAGATGGTTCTGTTTGTTAGACTGGAAACTGGTTCATTGGCGCATAGCATTTGGATAAGAGAAAACCAGCTTTTTATTCACTGTGGGGTTTCTCCTTTGCCATAGTTTGTTTTTGCTTGCATGTACTTCTGTAATGTGTTTTTTTTTCTCTCGTCCAGCTGAATGTCAGTAGCAGTTAGGGGAGGAAGGTAGCAAAGAATCGCCATTAGGCATGGTAGAAGTATTCTTTACTGCTTGATGTGTCTGCTTTTGAAGGATTGATTATCTTTCCTTTGATAGCACCCATATTTCTCTCTCTGCGTTCTTTTTTTAATAGTTTCTGAAATTTCAAAGTAATGCTTTTCCTTTTCACTGTGCTTAGGGCTATTAACTCTCTTAATAGTAAATGTTTCATATGCTTCAGTTTTGTCAATGCAAGGGTTTTCTTGCGGAACTGTTACCAGAAAATCAGTTTAGTGTACAGCTTTTCTGAGGCTTATTGTGGCTGTGACTTGAATCTCACATGAAGCTTGAAAATAAATCAGTACCCCTCTTTTGAAAATCACACCGGTACCGTTTCTTTGGAAACATTTGTCAGTGTCTCACATTTAAATAATTGTGAAGATAGATATTGAAGCTGAATAATGGCCAATTGTCTTCAATGTCCTATAACAATCAATGGCACATCAAGGCTTCATGGCTGTCATCACGCAACCCATGACAACGCGGGGGTTCCCAGAGTGGCAGCATGAATAGAGCGCTGACCTTTCTCTTTCCAAAGTTTGCTGCTTTCTGCTTGGCAGAGGCAGGAGGGCAGGAGCAGGCTGTTATGCATGCTGCCGTTTGCCCTCCTGTCCAGAACTCTTCATCCACCACACAGTTCATACTGATACTTCCCCAGGTATTTACGCTGTAGCACTTCTATCAGGAAGGTTTTTTATTTTTTTAAATGAACACATAAACTTGTGTGGCAAAGGTGTAAAGTTTTCAGTGATGCACGAGTAAGGATTCAAATATGGTGTATTTTGGTTGTTTGTAATGATCTAGAATATTTTTTTAATTCATAGTTGAGGTCACAAATTCTGCGAATTGCACAAGTTCTGCAGTTGTTCTCTTCTCCCATCCTTATCACCTTTTGAACTCAGTGGGAGTTTTGTCATCTGTGTTGGTAGGCTACAGATGAGAGAAAGGTGAGCGGCTCTCTAATCTTCCATTTCTGCTTGGATGAGAGTGAAAGAAGTCTGGATTTAAGCCTCCACTTCTGTTTCCTTTGGCTTTCAAAGATCTAAGATGCTTCCTTGTGCTTTTCAGCTTTTAACTTGAGTCAGCTCTGATCTGGGTTGTAGCCGCAAGTGTCTCTACGTGGGATAATTATAAATACATGACTTCATGGAGGAAGGCAGGCATTGAGGAGCTGGGTTCATGTCCAGCTTGGTGATAGGCAATGTGCCTTCAAAAGGAGGAAGGCAAGAAGTATTTCCGTATGTCATGAATATATTTGAGGATGAAATACATTAAATGAGTGTGATACACTGGGTTACCATAACAATGCAGACAGAGTCTGGACAGCTGCTTTGCCCTCTCTCAGTGAAGTATCATAAGGTATTTTAAAGGTAACAAATGACTGGGCTTCTCATAATTTAAGACTTCAGTACACTGAGGGTTTTCACTTCCTAGGAGTATAAGCCAGTTAACTATGAAAATTTCCAGAATTGGATGAAGTAAAATTATTAAAATATGCAGCTCTTCTATAGTATAATGGTCTCTCTCTGTGGCATTAATCCTTCTCCTTTTCATACAATGCACTTGAAACGCTGCTTTTCTCTGTAGGCGGCAAGTATTGTCATAACTTCTCTTCAAGAACTATTCACCTTTTAAATGTAGAAAACAGTTCTCATTGTACTTCAGCTAGAGAATAATCCCTTTTCTTTTGCTCCTTCATCCTCTGTGGTACAATGACGATAAGTGAACTCTCAAACAGTTACAATTTCACAGGAGCTTTCGTGGATTGCAGAGCTCTGGGTTTTTCAAATACCACGCATTCAATCAGCATAACTTGGAATGTCTCTCTGTTTTTAAATCTGACTTGTTAATGTCATTGCATTCATCCTAAATATTGCATTTTACAGTGTGAATTCTTGTGGTTCTCTCCTTAATGTCTTCTCATTCTTTTTTTCTGAGCAGCTGTTGGTCGCTCTCCCTACTCCTGTCAAGTCTTAAACCTCTGCATTACAAACTGTAGAGTAGGGTGAAATTACTACATTGAATTAAGGCTCTGCAAAGTTGGCTTACAATACACATTAGAAACCCCCAAAAAAAGAGAAATGGAAAAATGAGCCATTCCTAATGTAATGTACTAAGCTTAGTTTACACTTTGATTCTTGAATAACTAGCACATTAGAATCTTTTAAAGTAGTATTATATACAAAAATCCAGCTGGTAACATCCTTGATGTGCTGCAAGTATAGAAACAATAATACCAGTGTTAGAGCCACATTGCTGTTCAGATCAGATAGAGAAAAAACACAAGAAAGGCCTCTCTCTGGAAACGCGATGATGTTTGGAAACTGATGCTGCGCACTGAAAATCTGCCGACCGCTCTGTAAATGTATCAGTTGGTAATACATTCTGCTCCCAGTATAAGCAAAATTTTAGCAGAGAATTATTAATTACATCACCACACCTATATAACAGAGCGCACTGTAGTTATGTAGGAGTCAATGGTATTCAAGCAGTTTCTTTTGATGAAGTAATCGGGCTGTTCTGGGGCCTGTTTCAGCTGCTAGGGGCGTGCTTCAAATGTAAATGACTGCCATATGGATTCCTTCTAAATTCCAGCCAATTAAAATACATTTTAAAGTGCAGCTGGTGGAGAGCAAAAGGCTTATAATTGCGTAAGAAACATTTGGGCATGAAACAAATCCCTGAGGTTTGGTGAACGGCGATTATTAAATAACACATTTCTGGAGAAGAAAAGCAATCAAACAAAGAGCTTTCCGAAACTGCAGTCAGAAGGAAAGATGACACTTTTACCACCACCTTAAGGGAGACAAAGCGGGGAGTGTGTTTGTTAGGGTGTCAGTTTGCTACCCTTGGCTCTTTAAACCATGCAAGTTTGGCAGCTTGCCCTATGTGGTGCTGCATACAAATATTGACAGAACAGTGTGGTATTTGTTAAACCCCTTCTTGGGAAGCAAATGATTAAAACTCTGAAGGAAGATCTGAGAACCTCAGATGTTTTTTTTTTCTCAGTAGCACTATAATATTTACAGAATGAAACAGAAAATAGTGAATGGGGTGTAATGAATGACCTTCCATTTCTGCTTTGCCTTGTAAGTAAGGACAGACTTTTTGTTTAATGCTTTAAATGTTATTATAAAAGAGATTTCCAGTTAGTAGCACTGAAAAATGCCATTAACACTTTTGATTTAACCTCATGTTTGGGGAAAAAGCTCAGATGATAAAACAGACCGTGTAAATTGGTGAAAGTCATTGCCCAGGAAGTAGCTGTGTGCAGTCACTGCTGATACCATGTTCAACAGATGCATAAACCTTTACAGAATTTTTAATACACAACTATATTTGAATGTTGGTACTTTCCACACATGTGACGGTCATGCCTGCATCTGCCTGAAAGTGAAACTTCAAATTTTTCGGGTTTTAATATGCTTTTGTAAAATTTTTTCTTAATTTTAATCTGTTTAGTAGACCATTTTGCTGATTTCAGAAATGGAAACAAAGATTTTATGCACAGTTTGGACTGGTTTTTTTCGATGTAATATTTTATCTGAGAATACTGTCTTTACCCATTTCGTTTTAAACAAACAGTTGAAATTAGGTGAATGAAGTGTTTCGTATGTTATCTCAGGCTTTTCTTAATTGTATCAGGAAGTAACAAATGAAATCAGAAAAATATCTTCCAGAACTAAGAAATGTTGGTTTCTACCCGTTGTTATATCTTATCGTATGAAATTCGTATTAAATAATTTGAAATTCCTGATTGCTTCCTAGTCCAGCATATCATGGTCAGTCAGTCCGTTTTGGCTTCACTTTTGTTAACTGTGAGTAAAGACTCGTGCAAATTTTATAGTGACAGATCATATTGCAGCAGTAGGGTTTCAGTTAAACGTGCCTTGTTAATTGTTAATGTGGAAGTAGCACAGAGCACATGCCAAAGGGAGGATTGTAAGAAATAAACTTATTGCCAAAATAAATGTCAATTAAATTATAAAATCAAGTTTTAAAGGCATTTGTCAAGAAACATAAACATGAGTACACATATACTATGAAAATAACTGTAATGCAGTTAAAACCAAGAAAATTCAAGAGAATCAACACTAAAAGTCTCTAAATTGAGGGGTTGGTTTTTTTTTTTCAAATACCCTGACTGGCAATTATTCACAGAGGGAAACCTATTGAATAGATTGAAACTACTTTGTTTGGGTAAGTCCTACTCATCACTAGCTGCTGTTATAAAATTAGGGTGAATGTGTATTTAATTGTAGTAAGTATTACAGAAATAGATATGTCTTTATGTTTATGAAATACATAGTATACATAAAATAATAAAAAATAAAGTACATAAGTTTTAGCAGCACCTGGTCTACAACAGCATTAAAGATTTGATACAAGCCCAAAGGCAGTGGGAGTACAGAAGAGTGCAAAGAATTGTTAGCTGATCATGACGAAGTGGGATAGACCCAAACAGCTAAGACTGAGATAGTTTGCTAATAGTAATAGAAACGTCTTTTGTATGCTATCTATCTGACTTTTAACAAACTGCCAGTTTAGGGTATTGTTGAGATCTGTATAAGAACAGTGCAATATAAGTAAATTTTTATTACAAAACACCAAATAACCCCTTTCTAAAGTTGGTAAATGAGGAAGCTGATAACAGTGTTAGACCCACCAAAAAGCAGGCTGTTAGTTATCTTTTTTTGATGGAACCTCAGGGCTAACAATGACAAAACTTGTTTCAAACTAAGCCTCTGTCTTAAACAGGCTTGACTCACTCACTATAAATCAAAAGATGAATCTAGGTTCTCCTGCATAATAACATTTTTCATGTCATTTACTTTTCCTTTATGCATATGCGCAATGATGGATGTATCTCCTAGGTCTAGTGATTCATCTAATATACCAGTTAGCTCAAGGAAAGCAAGAGAGGTGCTTGGAAAGTGTACAAACAAACAGGTGACAAGGATGTATTAGCACTTCTGTATTTCCTTCTTGATCTCATTGGACCAGTGTTTGGCTGGGGTTTAGCTGTTTGCAAACCAGAGCCTCCTTTGCTGCACAACTGAACAGTGAGCAAGTGTCTCTTCAGGGAACTCTGACCTGTAGGCACATGGCTGCCTGGTCTCTGGGGCTTGGTGGAGCTTAAGTGGAGCTACACATGAAACTTTCCAAAGTGCAGTGCACTTCTGCACAGGTTTTGAGGAAATAGTTTGGGAATACTTAAAAATTTTTAGGTGTCCCTAAGGTTAAATATCATTTGGAAAGCTGGCTTTCTGGATTGTTTCCTTGGATATTAGCCCTTAATTTCTGCCAAAACACAGGCAGGTTTCTACTGGGCTTTTCCCCAGGATGATTTGCTGAAAAGTTGTACAACTTTGGTGTGTCTCCACAGGGAAAATTACTAAGTCCAACTGAAGGGTCGGCATAATTTATAATGGCAAACAGATGAGAACTTTCCTGGAGTTTTCCCCTGGGTGGTATTAGTGATTCTGCTACAGTAAAAGCCACTACTACTTCATGTCTTTGGCAGGTCAAACTCTGAAATCTTTGGGTATCTGAATATATACCCTCCTTTATTAAAAGACTCACATGGAGTCTATAATGGTTATACTGCCCGTAGGACTAGAGAATGGCTATTCTGCTGGTTTCCTGAAAAGCCAAGTGCTCTTTGGTTTCTGCATTAAAACATCTATTAATTTTCGGTAGGATTTACTATTCCTTCTCTTATAATTTTGCTGGTGCTCTAGAGAACTCTGGAGGACAGCACCTGGCCCCATACTTATGGGAAGGGGTACCGCAGCAGAGGGATGTCAAGCTAATTGGTGGATAAAGACGAAAGTCTCACCCAACCTGAAGCCTATCTAGTATCAAAACTCCTTCTACCCGGGCAGAAGGAGATTTTCTCCTAAGTGTGTGGTATTCTGCAGTAGCTTTGAGGATAGAGACCTCTGCTTTTTATGTTGTACTACATTCAATTCCTTAGTAATGACTTGTCTATGATGTTCAGGTACAAGTGAAGGCATTGGCCTAAGGGAGCTGTTGCCGTGTGTCAGCCCTGATAACTTTGATGTTTGGCACTGGTTTCTGTGACAGTAGCTGCATGACCCGTGCTTCCTACCACTGCTCTATCTTCTACCATGGACTTTGGAGCTGGTCCACAGTCCTCCTGGCACAGGGACACAAGGACAGAAGGAGGCTGTATACAAGGGGAGAACGTGGGAGGAATATGTTCACTTGGAGTATATTTAGTGCATCTTTCACAGTTCCTTCCTAAACTCATTATCACTCCAGCAGACTTGGTCTGTCCTCAAATGCGAGGCAGTAGTCTACTGCTCACTTTGACCTGGGATTTGAATGTTAGCATTTTGCTTCTCAATGGGAAATGGTTTAATGGTCTTTATAGGGATTTGCCAAACACTTGAACTCTCTTGAGTTGACACTGCTCTCTGACAAAGTGATAACCACACCTGGCCATGCTGATGACAGAACTGGTGCCTGGGAAGGATCAAACCCTATTCCCAAGTCAGGTGATCATGAGGAAATCTTGGGGGAAGTAGGAGAGAACAGGTTGAAAATGTGATTGTGGCTCTTTCAAAGAGTGGCAGAGAGTAAAGGGAAGTGAGATCCTCAAGTCTAGATCCTTTTCCACAAATGCAGTGTAAGAATTTAAATTTTTTTAAAATAAATAAAAACATAAATTTTCCTGTAAAAAATGGATTTTCAACTGTGGATATCTAGCAGGCCACTAGGTGGATTATGCAGGATCAGAAAGATAAAAGAAATAAACAGCTATATGCTTGATTTTTGTGTTCATTTCTGTTAAGTGGATTTATGTTGCCTGTATTTAAAATTTTGCAAACGAATTCTTCATTTTACACTTAGTCTTACCACACTCAGATTCCAATAATTTCAGAGTAATTGGTGAACATGATGACAGCCTTTTCTAACAAGCATGTATAAGATTATAAGCATGTATTTATAGAGAGATTGCTGGAAGAATCTAGAATAGTACTCATGCTTCTTCAGCTTCATCAAACTTCATCTTGGTCCTCAGCGAAGTGACCAGTTCTTTCCTCATTCTTCTCTTACTTGTAATTTACTTGAAAAGGACAACAAAAGAACATTCCATGTCCCTTGCTTGTGGTGTCGTAAAGCCACAACATGCACTGCTGTTGCACTTTGGGCATGTTTGCTATTATGAAATAAAGCCCATTGGAGCTTGAGTTCTGGGATTTTTGGTTTTGTGGGATTTTTAAAAATAATTTTTCCATTTTGTTTGGTTACATCGTAAGGATAAGGGGGGTGATCAATAGTCATTGACTAAATGACAAATGATCGATAGTGACAAAGCATAAACTTAAAGCTATCCTTTAATTACCTTAATTATTGGACTGGCAATACTGGTTCAGGTTGTCCTTCAAAATCTGGAAGCTGTAAGAGCTCTGGCAGCCCTCTCTGCAGAACTTCACCACAATGGTGAATCTCTCTCTTAATCTATAGTCTCTAAAGCTATCATTTCAGATCTCACACTATCTGTCTGAGAGCCTGTGGATAAACTGAGAAGATTAACCTTCTCAAAGTTGCTTACACAGTTTGTTGGTGGCAGAACAGGCAACACCCCAGCCTCTCACCTAAGCAATAAAATCATCATGCGTACAGTAAAATTGCTGACGATCCTTTCCTCTACAGAAAGCAATTCTAATGAAAACAATATTTTAGATATCCAGAGCTGGACAGTTCAGGGCAGTAGTCCGGAACTTTAATCTTGTAGTGGTAACTAGAGTTGATAAATGAAGACGTTGCACTTAAATGAGATTTTAAGGCCTTGGTGATCAGCAGGGGTAGCTGTGGTTCACAAGATGGATCCTGGGCCCTAATGAAATTATTGTTTCAGACACACACCCTGCCTGCAGGACCAAAGTAATTTTCCTGTCCAAAGTCAAGGAGTTGTCCCCTTCCTGTCTTCTGTGGTAGGAACAACTAAGCAGGAATTCAGGGTAATTTTTATGTGACTTCTTCTGTGGTAGTCCACATGAATGTTGTCTTTGCCACATCAGCCCAGGAGAACTCTGCCTGGATAGGCAGCCAGACTTGTTAGTGTGAGCTTTGTAGGGTTAGGCTGTGTCTCTAGACGCCAATTTGTATAAATGTGACTGCTCCCAGGAAAAAACTGACTTTATTTCCCGAATTTTTTGGAAGAAACTTGTATTTTCCACCCTCTCACCCACACTGGCTCAGTTTTGTGGCTGGTCCTAAAGGAAAAGCCAATTCTTTATTCTTTCCAAATCACCCTTCCAGAGAAAATAACAGTAGCTGTGTAGTTTGTACTCTTTCTGTTCCATCCCCTCTATGCCCATAGGGGATGTATGCAGAGACACTATCAAAATAATACCTACGTTTATAGTCTTCCTCTTTTTTCAGTCTAGAAAGGCTGTGTACCGCTGAAAAGAAACTGACCCACTGCAAAAGACTGTATAGGAGACAAAATGCATTCCTGGAACCATGTTCACATTTAAAGCAACATTTCTAACTTTGGCAACATGCTCTGACATTGCAACGTGCAAGGAACAACTATTGCTATGCTTTTTAGTGCAGGTTAATTTTTAAAAATTGTTTTATACTCCCTTGATGCTCCTGTGGAGAAACACAGAGCTGATTTTTCTTTTGTTTTGCCATTTTTCTTGCTAACAAACACCTTACTTTCAATATTGAGATGTATATTTAGCTTGTCAGAAATGCATGAATTGTTATGCAGTCTTGTAACATAGGAATACATGTTACAAGGAATATTTAAGTGTAAAATTTCATGGTTTACAAAATCCTGTAGACAATAATGTAATCCTGCTTTCTTTTGCAATCTAAATCCAGTTGGGCTGGGTAAGCACTCGACTGGGAGGTTTGAAGGACTATGCGGGCTGTGCGGGTAACAGACATGCTGATCAGACACTGCGTGCCCTGCTCGGACTCAGTGCTGCAGGGTCATCTTGGTACGGGTGGGATGTGCATTTACAGCTGTTCTGTGAAATAAGGTATTATAAAGTGCTTTGTGATTGCCTGGCTTGATGTGCCTGATGCAAGCGTGATGTATCACTATTGACACTAAAACCTGAAAGAATGTTTTATTGACTAGCTCTCAACAACAGTTTTATGAGAACAGAAAGCAGGTCCCCTGTACCGCTGTTGGTCCCTTCAAGAGGCTGTGATGGAGTGCCAAAATTGAGCAATTTTGAAACTAAATATCTGTAAGTGGATTCTTTGTTCATTTAAAGGGGATAGAGGGAAGAGCATGGAGGCTTCTCTGGGGAATGCCATGGCTTTGTTGTGCAATACAAAGACTGTGTTTGAATCAAGACGTGGGGCCTTCTGACAAGATCTTTTCTAGCAATGTGAGGCATGCCCTACAATTTCTCCAGAATCGAATTTATAACGCTGAAGTTTGTATTAGATCTTTGAGATTCCCTTCCATCTCTTCTGAGCTAACCTCTCCTCCATCATGGAGTATCTGTTAATGAGGTGTTTCTTTCATTGATTACTAAGAATTTCACACAGGTGGTACTGTGAGCAAAGACACATTTTCTTTAATGGTAAAATTGTTGATCTTTCTGCAAGGCAGCAGGCTGGTCTATGTGCTAGGACATTTAATTGGAGAGATTTTTTTTTCCCCTACAAAGCTATTTGCTTCATATGCAAGAAAAAAAAATAAAAACAAAGAGGGGGAAGAGGGAAGAAAAGAGCAGAGCAAGCATGAGGAAATACTTTATTTTTTATCATTGGAATGGATCATAAGATGGGATTTATTGTCATTGTTATATTGAACTTGTTTGCTGAGCCTCAGTGCAGCTGTGACAATTGGTATCATCCAAGTGCATGTTTTATTGAGAGATTAAGCTGGCTTTAGAGAGTAACTTATTCTTCAGTATGATTTAAGAAATCACAGTCTAGGTGCAACTTCATTTGGACTTTATTAATACTGAGCAGATCCAGCTTCATGCAGCAGGTGCAGGACAGCACAAGAAATCCTGTGGTGATACTCCAGGTGCTTGGTTAATGTCTTACTCCCCAGGGCATTTCGTTCATCCCAGCCTCACTGCTGCTCCTGCTGCTGCCTGCACCAAGATTTTGACAGTCAGAATGAACAAAGTTGGGAACAAGGCTGTTTCAAAGTGAGAGAGGTACAAAGTGAGGCAGAAACGCAGACACCTGGTTGGCCAAAATTCACATAGGTGACAGTGTGACAATGGCAAGATTAAAAAAAAAATCCAGACCCAAATTTTTTTAATTGTTTGTGCTTTAACAAGCACAACATCACCATTCCTCTGGGTGTGAGACTCATTTTTTTCATCACAATGACAGTCCTTTTCATAGAACTTCTTCAAAAGATGAGCATGGTCTTGCCTTTTGACAGTTGCACAGATTGTTTTCTTTGAACTGTTATAATCTTGCTTTGCAAAAGAAGAACTTCGAGAAATGAATGCCAAGTGTATGGAGCTGCTGTTCTGTGCCTCCCGCTTGTGGAACACCTGCTGAAGTTGAAGTCAACAGCATAGTTTGTCTTTTGTCCTCTTAATAAAGAAAAGGGAATGAGAAGTCATTTTGTGTAACATTGCTCACTAGGCAGACAGCTGCATAACACATTCTATTGTGAAGTCCTGCTGAGAGACCTTAGGTTATGCATTTGGTCTAAAGGGTCTAAAAATGACCCTCTGCAGTGGGACTAAGTTCGTTAAAGATTTTAGTGGTTTTGATTTTAGATGATGTCAGTAAGGATGTCCAGGATGAGGGAAGAAACACTTCTGCTGGCTTTTGTGAGATCAGGATTCCACCACAAGCAAAAGACCAACAGCAATCTGAAAAGATGGCTGCACAAAACCAGATGAGTCCAGATGTTTGGCTCAATTTTGCCTCCTAGCTCTGAACCAAGACCAGTGTGAGAGCTCCTGCTTTCGACATATGGAACGGTCACTGCATCACATGATGTAAGTCTTTTGCAAAACAGAGATGGTAAGACATGCTGGGACTGCAAATAATCAACACAACAAATCCTTTGGGGTCACTCGTGAGGGAAAGTATGGCATGCCAAAATTAATTTTGCAAGCACAAAATGTAAGGTATTATCAGTGGAAAAAATAAAGGGAAGATACTCTTGAATGAAATATCTGAATGCAGTTAAGAAATAGAGGACAAATTATACAGGCACAAACTTTTGCAGTCCACTTGTGTGGGGGGCCAATTTAGACCAGAAAGGAGCTGGCATCTATATATGGACATTTTGGGTTTTTTTAAAAAGCAGATGCTGAAGACAAATAAATATATTTAATAGTTGTGGTTAAAAAATAAAGCTTTTTTTTCGCAATGAAGTATGTATGCTAAGAAACTTTTCCTTTGTGACTGCAATTGTGAAATATGTTTTTTCTTGGCCTGACATAGAATTACATACAAAGAATATTGGGATTTCCTTATCTGCAAAATGTAACCATGCAGAGTGAGTGGTAGGAGTACAGGACTGGAAAAACTGTCCTTTCTTTGTACAAGCTTACCTGTGTTAAGAAAGATTTTGTGATACAGACATGGATGATGTGGCAATTTGCTGTAGGTCACCGATGTCACACACATGATTTTATCCCCTTGAAATGGCCAAAAGAATGCCTGAACTGCTGAAGTTTGAGTCAACAACGTAGTCAACCTGTTGATTCCCTTGCTAATTAAAATATGGTGTAATGAATAATTGATATGAAAAGTTTAACTTGCAGAGTGGAAGTTCATCCTTCTTATTTCTATGTTGGAAGAAATGTTATGTAGAGTCTTGTTGTGGGACACACAGAACAACCTGTGTGTCTGATAGATCTTTGGGTTTATTTCAGAGCGAAGATTTGTTCGATTTATCAGAGAGCTTCACTAGTGTGGCCCAAAGCTCTGCCTGTTATATAGTGATGACGAAGAGCACACATGGACTTCCTTAGAGGTTCACCATAAAATCCCACCGTCTTGGCCCCCTTTTATTTTCTCCCTCTACACTTTGTATTCTGCTTACTACTTTGGAGAAAATCTTGTAAACTGTTTTCCTCTGCAGAACCCCAATACTTGCTGCTTAGTTTTTTGAACAACATTTTTGGCTATGAAGAGGATTCCTTGAACTGACATGATCCAGGAATAACTATCCTGAGAACAGTCTGCTGAGACCTCATGGACAATTTTATTTTACGTGCTGGAGGTGGAGGCTTCAAGCCCCTGGCAAATGCTGTTACAGATCTCAGTAGGGTCATTTTGCTGCTTTGCTCAAGAGAAAACAATAAAATAATTATTCAGGAAAAATATCTGAGAGCTTGAAACACTTTTTCTTTATGTACACCAGAGCCACAACTTGGCAAACAATAAACAATGGGAAAGTTTGTCTCAGTAATGCTACTTAGCAGAATAAGAACGCTGGACTTCTTTCAACAAAGTTTATTCTCTTCTTCTCCGATATTATGAAAACTGATGTCAGTTGTAATTCCTCAGGAAAGAAAAAATCCCTACAGTTTGCAGTACATCAATGCAGTAATTTTTTCCCTGACTAATCTATAAAAAGACATTGTATACGAATGTTATTTTCTCTGCCAGAAATGCATTCCTGGAACATAATAAAGGTTTTTCTGTTGTTGTTCAGTAATTTGGATAATCGTTTCTCCATGAAATTTCATAACATTTATTTACTACCATAAATGATTGGACCAAGTGGTTACAGCAGTCAAAACTGGAATCCCTCTGCAATAAGCTTTCTTACTAAATTAATTTTGTAAATATTATGCCTAAAATAATTTCAAATGACAACTTTATATGAGTAACATAACATGGATATGAAATAAATCCGTAGAGCTGTTTGTCGAAAGCACAGGAAATTTTAATGGAAGAGGTGTCAGCTGTGTAGATTCAGCCAAGCAAAACTTCTCCTAGAACTATTGACAGCCTTGGATAGTTACAAGTGTTTCTCATTTGGATCCGTTAGATTGCAGTAGTTGTGGCCAACAGCGCTTTCTTGCTTTGTATTTGTAGTGCCTCCAGAGTTTCTCTTCCCACAGAATGAGGGTTCAAGTTTCTTCCTAGACTGCTGTGAGGCAAAGCCCACACCTTAATTTACCATCCAAGAAGCAGCAGCAGGGCACACTGCCTTACACTTATCTAGGGAGATCATAAGAACAGCAGCTGTGTGAAGTCTCCCTCTTTATGCATGGACTTGCACATCTTTTGGTGTTGTAACTTGTGGTTATCCATGAGCGTGGCTTCCGTGCAATGCCTCAGCTGCATACCAGGCATAGCTGGTGGGCAGTGCTGGCTGTAGGAGCTCCCAGAGCAGGAGGGAAACAGCATTTTCCTGTAGCCCTGTGATCAGTCCTGTTAGTTAAAGTGTAATGGCAGTGAATTTGAGGTGAATTTGAAGGGACTATTCCTCTCATATGGTTTGGGTAGTGTGGGAAAGAGAGGGAGAGGTGCAGCTTGGCTTACTGTGTAAAATACATTGTGCTGGGTAACATGAAGGGTCTGATATTAGCAAGGCTGACGTCTTTTGAGTTGGAATCAGCATTTACGCAGCCAGCTTTTGGGTGATCAACATGTAACCCAGTTTGTGTGTATCTGCTATAATTGCTGTTTACAAGGATACTTCAACTTCACTTTGCTAGTCCTCATTTGTGTATAACCCACTGGGAAGATGATGGTCTAATGAGTAATGCTATGCCCTCTTGTCTTTACTCATATAATTGCAAGGAAATCAATCAGAGCTCATCTTATCTCTCGCTCTAGTCATGTATCGCTCAAGAAAAGTGTTTCTGCATGTCAGCCTAGCTGAAATTCTCCTTCCTTTTTGATTTACTTTGTTTCCTTGGCATCTTGCCTTCACATACTGGTTATGAGAGCTTACATTGCTCTCATTGCATGCAGTAAGTAATAATTGCTGAAGGTGACCAGAACAATGTAAATTATGGTATTTAAATTAAAGATGATGCCTGCCTGTTTTGGTTTTTTTTGGTTCTGTTTCATTTCACTGTTTTCCAGTGGTGCTCATTTAATCTGAAAGATTAATCACTTGCTGATAGATTTAACAGTCTTCATTTTTTTCACAGAGGTGCTAAGCACCATCCCCCTTCAGTCAAATGAAGTTTGAAGTTTAAATTGGGTTCAGGAGACACGATGAAGTAAGAGTTTAAAAGTAATATATTGCATAGTCTTGGGGACTCTCTGGTGTGAGACAAGGAAAAAAACATCATAGGGAGGAGAAAACACCCACAACTTCTGCTGTCTGTGGGGATACGATTAAAAAGTTTAGTGTGGGGGTCTGCAAAAGTGACTGGAGAGCCCCCTGCTCTGCCACGGCTGCTTCAGAGCTGGAATTCAGGTAACGGAGAGCAAGCTATCTTTAGCCTGACTCTGTTTTTCCATATGCCTAATGCAACCTACAGCTAGAAATATTATGAGTATCATCACGTCTCTCTCACAATGGCACTTTTTTTAGCTGGAAGCATAACTGATTTCAAAGTTATTGGAGGATGAATGTGTTGTTTCAAAGTTGTTTTTCTTTTTTTTTAATAAAGGTTTTGCTTGATTCTTATCTGTAGGAATATTTACCATAGTTTTTGTTTCTCTGTTAGTCCAATAACATTATCCCCCAAAGAATTGCCTTTTTTCTTAAATCAGATCTCGATTTTAAATATCTTCATAGGACTGTTTCATTTCTATGAGTGGCTTTTAGGCCTTACCAGACCCTACGGGGCTGAGCAGAACCAAATCTCTTTGCAGTCCCTGGCATCTTCCCATCAACATAAGCAACTGTTGGTGCTTGAAACAGAATTACTCCACTGAGTCCTGAACGTGAGACCGATATTTTTCACAAGCTTCCCTGGAGGGAGTTTTAGATGTTCAAATCCCAGTAAACAATCATCTCAGTGAAATGTCACCGAGACGTCAGACAGACAGAGATGATTCCCTTTGCTTCCTCTTGGAAACTTTTGGAAATTGGAAAAGGATCTGTGGTGTCAAGAGTGGTCAGAATACATGTGTGAAATGTTCCTGTATGCGCATCTCACTCAGTGCTGTTCCTAGAACTTCCACTGGAGGAACATGTTCTTTTTACCTTGACATTCCTGGACAATTAATAAATGAAATAAAAAGGAATGTTACCTGAATAGGGCCCCTTTGTAATTTCTTACAGAATATTCTGCATGGAAAGAATGACACATTGACTCTACTTATGGCACAGAGGGTTGATAGGCAGTTTATAATCCTTCCCAGAGTGTGGCAACAGACATAAGTCTGGCCTAAAGAGGCAGCTGTGTTGCTTTCTACTTGGTGGTACAGTGTTTATTGAACAAATGCTTTTTATATATTTTTAATATGAAAAAAGTTAAGGGTTTAAGAGAAGAGACACGTTAATGAAGAAGTTCATTTCCTCTTCTGTGAGATTTCTATTGAATCAGGTCTGTAGTTTAATGGTAATGTAAATCACTGGAAAATTTATGGATTTTAAAATAGGTTTTGGATCTTATCCTTGATATCCAGGAAAGCCTAAATCACTTACACTCATATCCTTGGAGAGACTAAGAAATCCTAATTCTCACCTAAATACTTTACCTCCTGGATGCTAACTGCACTGAATTGCATGAATGTATTTCAACTTTCCTTCACGCTGGTGAAGAATTAAGCCTTTTTTTCAGTTGTAGTTTTCATTTAAAGTTACTTGTAAATTGAAAAATTGCAAAATTCTCAGGTTGGGACTTGTTTAACACACCTGAAGACAAACAACATAAGAAAAGCCATCAAATGATACATTTCCACAGATAATTAAAAACCCTCTTTTTTTTTTCACAGAAGGAAGCATTTAATTAGAAAGAGTAGTGAAAACTTTTGATCACTGACACTTTTTAGACCTTTTCATAGAATAGAATCATAGAGTCATTTTGTCTCATATCATGTTAGAATCTTACTCCAACCAATCCCACAAGGATTCAGTTGTTCTAAATGTGCAATGTGTTGTTGATGTCTTTTTATTTATATTTATTCTTTCAAACCTACATGTAGCGTGTATGTGTACATACAGGCAGATCTCTTTCTGTGGCTGTGCAGAATCTGGAGAGATACTGGGGAAGTACATTTTTATGTATGATTTGTGTATTGCTTCATTCTGCATGGACAAAACGACAATGAAATATCTCTTTTGTCAGTCATAAGAGATACAGGTTTTTAATTTCCAGAATTATTAGTTACCTGCACTTGCAAAACACCTGTTGGCTGTGTAAACCTGCTGGTCCAAATACCCTCGCTGTGATGAAAATACCCTCACTGTTATGCCCCCTATCCCATAGGTCTCATTTTCCTATAGCTTCAAAAGAATATCATCCTCTTGGCACTGACTTGTAATTTCCTATCTAACAAGTATATGTCAGGGCCAATGGGGACTACAGACCTGGAAAATAATATTCAAAAGGAAGCCCCGTGGTGTTGCTGTGCCTAGGGTCTTCCTTTTAGCAGTTACAAAGGGGACGTTAACACCTGGTAATAGAAACTCATTCTGTTTCACAATTCTGCATATAATTGTAATGGGGCATCAGTCTACCTTTATGTATTGTTTTTTAAAATAATGCATGGGTGTGGTCAGTTAAACAGCATCCTCCCCCAGCTCTCCTGCAACACTAAACCCAGAACACTCTTTAAAATAATTTGTTATAATTAAACCCCACCAGCTTTGATGCATTTTTCCAACTACCTGCAAAAACAGAGCATAAAAACATTATTAATAGGCTAAATGCTGACTGAATGCAATGAGCTAAGTAGCAGTCAGCTGAAGGTTGGTCTGGCTGTTCTCACTGAGAGCTTTTGAGTAATGAGACCTTTGGAAAAAGATCTGATCTTTTCCTGCAAGGTGCCCGAACCAGACACTGAGGTGTTTTGATAATAGGTCCTTTCCTCTCCATCAGTGTCTTTTGTGTCCTGTTAGTACAATGTAACAAATAACATATTTTTTTCATCCAGTGCCTTTAAAAATAGATTTAGCTGCAGTTGGAAAAATTATTTTGCAGTTTAATTTCCATAGTCAGAGGCTTTTCATTAGCACAGCTTCCTATGATATTAGTTTATTCTGCGTGTAGTTCAGTTACATTATGGAAAATCGCAGCAGTAAATATCTGCTAGGTATACAGGTTTTTGTAATCACTCCCTGAAAACATCTGTCAAAACAATACGTGAAAATCCTGGCTTTCTTTGTCATTACAGAATGGGACTGTTTGTTTATTCAATCGAAGAAATAAAGCATATTGAGAGGAGGCCAAAAGAGTCACACTGACACAGTTACTGAGACTTCCAGCTTCCAGCTACAGGATATTTTGGTGCCAGCATTTCACATCAATAATAAACAATCTTTATGGGAACCATCGAATGATAAAAATGAGATCATGAATTGAGAGCTACGCTATATATTTTTTGATCTGTTGTATGCTATAGTTTACATTAGGGTCGATCTCAAGACTGGAAAGAGGCAGGTTCCGTATCACAGCATTTCAAATAAATGTTTGCCAGCTTTGTGAGATACTATCAATAATTCATCACTGTAGTTCTTCCGAGATGGTCCGTTGATGCAAACTGTCAGACCACATGGTAATAATATGAGCATTTATGTGATTTACAGATCTACAAACTAGCAAATAACTAGAAATTTCTTCAACTGACAGTATGCATAGGCTCTTGAACATCAGAAATAGTGTGTGTGACAGCTGCAGCGTGTATAAATCAGGGTCGACTGTTTAAAGTGTTCTCTGGGTATAAGTACATGCACTTCTACTGGCATCTTCATAGTCCATTTCCAATATCTGACTGACAGATTGTATTTTATGTAATTGTGCATTTTCTTATGTTTTTATTAACTCTTTAATCCCCCAAGGTGCTCAGTAGTTACAGTAGTATATCTTGGTGAGTAGAATTGGTGCAGTGCAAAACACAAACGTTTCCCTGCCATGCAGTGTTGCCCAGGCCTGTGTGTCTTTTAGCAACTTGGGTCTTTGGCAACGTACTGGAAATTGTGTTGCACAAAGAGTGTGTAAAATTTGTGTGTGTGCTCTTGTTCAGTAAGAAACTTAGAAATGGTGACTCGTATGGTAATGTATTTTTGTGTTTTGACAAAATTCAGGTAAGAGACATTCTTTGATTGCAGCCTCACGAGTAAGTGCCAGTAGCAATGGGAAGACCTTCCTTCTGTTTCAGCTGAATTCCCATCCTTTGTTACAGCCTTGTTCTCAGAGTTGTTCAGGTCTGTATGGTGCAACAAAGCACTGCCCTAACAACAAACTGAAGTTGTTCCCACTTGTCCAAACCTTTCACTTCTGTAGACTGATCTTTTAGCAGTGTACGCTAATCTTGAACTGACTCAGTTTTTGTCAGACCCTGAATACAACCAGCCTATGAACGTGTGATTGGGAACGTGAGACAAGGAAATGTATTTACACTGAAAGGAGTGAGGACTACTGGCTTTTTTGGTCTTCTTTTCCTCTGGCATATTGTGTAGGTAGAGCTTAATTCATCTGTCTAGCACCAGTATGGTTGCTGAGTGCTATGGGGGCAGAGGACCTATCCCTCAAACCTGTGTGTTTTAGGGATACTTAGCAGCTTGAAGCATTTTAACAGAGCAACATTTTTACAGTAAAGGAAGTTCCATTCTTCCCAGGAGTATGTCTGCTGGGTGCTATCATTCATACTTGAGGAGGAATGAAGAAAGAGAAATGGGAATAGGGGCAATCTCTGGCATTCAAGTTAAGGTAGGAGAGGGGATCATATGTTAGGTTCCCCCTTGTTTTCCTCTCTTCCCCTGTATAATCCCATGAAGGCACTTGTATAGTAATTAGGTAAAGGACTGAAATCTGTAAATACTGAATGGATTTCTGACAGTGCACAGGTGTCCGAGACTATAAGGTCAATCCATGCAAAAGAATTGCCTACTACAACCCTCTTCAGTGGATATTAGTGGGGTTGCAACATCCATACGCTTGGCTCAATATAGATGATAAATTTGATTTTTGTATGGGGAAAGTTTAACAGCTTTATGTCTTTCATTACTGTAAGGAACAAAACCAATATGCAAGGGTTTGAGAGTATTTTGTGCAAGCACAGCACACCTCTCTGTGCTGAACGATGTGCAATAGAAGGTCACAGAGCAGCCTTTTTCCTGGAAACCCACCTGAATGTAACTTCATTTTAATCTAGGATAGCTGTGGCTGTGTGTGCCAGGCCAGCTCTGCCCACCATTCCCCACGGGGTTTCTCTTCCTCCCACTCTTTTCACACTGTCCCGTGATTGCTTGGCTGCAGGGTGATTCCGCTCAGCATAAGCGCGCGTGTATCTCTACGGACAGACAGATTTCGTGTGCGTGAGCAGCAGGGGTGATTTCTGTTGGGGAGCTGAGCTGGGTCACCCTTTGCCTGTGTGATGGGGCACAGGAGAGGAGGCGGGAAGGCATTCCTGACATGGGGAGAGGGACCCTGGCTTCTGATATCTCCCCGTGCAGCACCGGGCCTGGCGTAACACGAAACTGAGACATGAGTGACTGGGAATTTGTGAAACCGCTCCGGTACTTCATTGTTTCTGTGGTTTTGTCCTGAAACAAAACCGGTTTTGTACGCCCTCCGCAGTGTGCCATGACTAAAGTGTTTGTCTGCCGTTCCCTGGAGGCTGGGAGATTTGCCATCTGAGACAGGACTGCGCGATAGGGATCAGCCGCAAGCGGGGTGTGACTTGCCCCTGTGGTTTTGGGTCTTGTTTGGGAATGTTCTTTGTGGAGTGCTCCTCCTTTGGCGGCGCTTGGCATGGTGCAGCTTGCGGTACACTTACCCAAATCCCGCAGAAGGTAGCGGATTCCCATTGGCATCAGTGGGCTTTGGATCAGGCTTTTAATTGTGGTGTTAAGTATACGGACAAGAGGCAGTTTCTGAACGGCGAAGACTCTGTACCCCCATGGAAGGGCCTTGCCCAGCCCCGATGTCTTGCAGAGTTTTCTGAAACTCTCAGTTGCAGCTCAAGTTTTTTTGAAAGGAGGGAGGTTTCACCTAAGCAAATGTGTAAATGCACACCTTTAGGAAAGCTCTACTAAATAAATCCATTATACTGTTGTTCAATTCAATTTATTATAGTCTGTTAATATCTTGGTTTTAAATATGTTTTAGGTAGGAAAAAAGCATAGGTTTCCATTTGGGAGTGTTGAAGGGGAAGCAGTAGAGTTGAAGGCAAAATCTGTTAGGCTGCTTTGGGAAAGGTGGCAAGCCCCCCACCACAAGAACTGCACTTTAATGCGTATTAAAAAGCTGGTGTTCTCAGTGAAGCTGCTTCTAGGAAATGCTGCTGTTTCATTTCAGCATTGTGCTAAGAAGAATAACAGAATTTCTGAGGTGTTGTCTCAGGTTTTATATAGGTTGAAGGTTTATGTTCTGCTCATGTTTTGATAAATCTTCCTTCCAGGCATAAGGTGTAGAAACTTTTAATTAAAGCTTAAATTCTAGAGCAAGGGGTAAGTGTTGTGGTAAGGCACAGACACTTGATCGTTGTGTAATTCCCAGGCAGAAAGGAAAGATCGCTGTAAAGTCAGTATGCAGCTGAGGTGGCCAGTCAGGTTGCTCGAGCGCTCTTGTGTACTCAGGTGGAAAATATTCCAGGTGACCATCTGTCTCCGAGAAGAGTCGCTGCTGCTGCCTTGCTCCCAACACCTGTGTTGTTTTCCTCAAGAATATTTCCAGAATACGCCATCCTGAGGGCAACTACTTTCAATAGGTATCCATAGCAAATTAATACTTCACAGATGGAAGACATGGCATTTTAATAATTTCGAGGTGGCTTCTTGACGTTTTCTGCAGAAGCCAGGCCTTCACTGCTACCCAGCCAGGCCAGGAGCTGTTTGTTGGACAGCAGAGGCAGCCGCAGGAGGGGCGGCGTGGGAGCTGCGCTGTTTCTCCTCTGCTTTGGCATTGCTTGGGGCAGCTGGTTTTCTCGTTCGTAGCACCAGACAACACTGCTATTCCCTGTGGAAGTAGGGACATTCTTCTAAGTATACAAGGTGTGAGCATAGCCTTATTTTGAGTCAACTAAAGCTGTGCTGGCTCAAGTGGCTTGAGAGACAGGTCTCCCTTGTGAGGGGGTCACAAGTGCCTGGTGTCAGACAGCCCTGCTCCAGCACACTGCCCTGCCGTACCCACAGCCTCACGCAGCATGGGGCATCTCGTCCTAAGCAGCTGCTTGGATAACGAGCAATTGTGGTTTCAGCTCCTGACACCAAACGTTTCCAAACAAAACCAGCTCTGTAGGGATGATGTAGTGGAGCAGTGAGCTGAAGTCATTTAATCTCATCAAAAGGTTTGACTCTCCACCCAATTTAGGAGAATTATGCCAGAGTCAGGGCTAGAGGAATAGTTAAACTATAAATTCTTCCTTCTCTTTCTTGAAAACTGATGATAGTATTTCAATAACTATACAGAGAGCCAGAATATGCAGACTAATTTGCAAGATGTATATAAAATGTATGTAACCTTCAAGGGACTTGCTGGACACTGTCACTTGCTAAAGTTTGTCATTGTAGGTGATAAAATCAAATGGCTGCATATGTATTAAAAAAATTGTTGTGGCTGCAGGGAAAATGGAGCAATGAGGACATTCTCACTAACTTGGAGATTAGAGAGGCCTTTTTGGCAAGAAGAAAATGTAGTTTGCTTATAGCACCTGCGTATACTTGCATGTGTATGATCTTCTAGTTTTTACAGATGTTGGTGTCTATTTTCTCCTTGATATATTTGCAAAATTCATATGATGTTCTTCTGGAAGTTCTGCTGGGTGGAGAGGAAATACAGTGCCTAGTACAAACAGTTCCTTGTGAATGCTGCGTTCCTACAGTTATCTGTCATTTAGAAAAAATGCAAGTCAATAAGCTATTTTTAGCACAGTTTCTGACAGTAGTAATTAAATATATTTTTAAAAATCATAACATGTAATATTAAAGCAACTCCTGTCATTATATTTACCGTTTCTAGTTCATAGTCCTCATTAAGTTACAGTGACATTTGCTGTTTATCTTGCCAACTGTCTTGTCATTGAATCTTTCTGAGGAGAGGAGGGAAGGAGAGAAAAGAAGACACCAAGCTTGCTTTTATTCAGTTCTGCTATATTTGAATAACATTGGTTCAGCTTAGTCCTGGTTGTAAATGTCTCTTTTGTAACGCACCTGGGTATACAAATCCAATCTCAATCTGTTCAGCCAGGAACAGGTGGATTTTTTCAGTACGATGGCCAGGATTCTGAGTGTGGCGGAAATTTTCAGGTGTCTTAGGTAGCAGCTGGAAACCAGTTAGTGAACATAGTTAGTGAACAGTCCTGTTGGATGCAGCAAAGATGCTGAGATTGAATTCAGGGGGTTCCTAGTGCTGCAAGTGGGAGAAGAAAAAAGTGAACTGTAAAGTTAATTAGGAGGAAATGTCATCTTATCATTTGCCCAGAATGGCTAAATAAACAGAGAAAACTTCTCATGAACAAGACAAAGTTCAAAAATTACCGTAGTCATTTCAAGCACTTATAAACTGACTTTTTCAGGGGTGAGTGGTAACCCTGGAGGTCCTGCCAGGTGAATGAGCTATAATGAAGTTATTAATCTGTGATGGTTTATAAATACTGTTTTTCATTGGTATAACTTATGTAAAAGCTTCTGAAATGCATAAGCCTGAAAAATAGAAACGTAGTTTTAGGGTTTTGTCTACATGGAGAAGTTACTGCAAAATTAGCTGTATATTGCTACAAAATAGCTGTTCTACACCAATTCTCCATGCAGATATTTCTAATGCCCTCGACGTGGTGAGATTGCCCAGAGTGACAACTGTACTGTCCCATTTTATTTTGCAGCTAAACTTTCATGGCTCTGAAAGGGCCATGAAAGTTTAGCTCAATAAAATTACTCTGATTTGAAACCACACTAAGAGGTAATGCTGACCCTGCAATGGGAAAGAGAAAAGTCTTTTATAGTAGATACTTATTAAATACAGTGGAATACCTCAGTTTCCTACAGAATAAGAACAACTACCATTAGTTATGTTGATATTGGTTTAGGTAATTATAGTTAGATTATATCATGAAAGCACACATCAGCATTACAGTTCTGGCTGAAATCCTGATATTTTGTAATCCGTTGAGTGGCAGAAAGTCCTAGGTATTAATTGGGCCTCATTATGGAAACAAAAAGAGATCTTGATATGTCTTAAGGCTGCACAACAATAATTTCTATCTGTTTAAAGACACGTGCCAAAGTTAGAGCACTGTAGAAATTATTCGTGTCCAAGCTTCTGGGATGTTTGGAAGAGCTCTGAAGGGAAGTTGTCGATATTGTGGACAATGAGTAGAATGGGTCTTATTTAAAATTCTTAAACATTGTCCATTTACTGGTGACATCATATAAACAATACTAACTGATAATGCCAACTCAGACAGAGTGAGATACACTTCTGCATGCTGGGGTCTGCTGTATCTGTAATGTAAGAGGGATAAGGAAGCAGCCACAGGGCAGGGGAGATGTCAGCGAAGCTGTTCTAGGTGTCTGCGATGGCTGACCTCTTGGTCAACATGCAAGACTTGATCAAAGTAGTTCAGCAAAGCAACTTAGAACATAAAGTAGAGCAAGAGTATCAGGATTAAAACTGTAAGGGTGTACTTTGTACATTTCAGGATGTACCAAACGTACAAAGCAAGTGGTTCTGGCTAGTGAAAGTTAATCCCTTTCATTCATGCATGTATCCATGAGTGTATGGCACTCAGCCTTTGAAAGCAGGTTAGAGTTGCTCATCTGAATTGCTAAGATTGTATTTGAAACCAAGGGAACATGGAGCACTGACCACTCGCAGTGCTGGTCAGTACGCACTTAAGTTTCTCGATCTTTAGCAGCTATAATTAGACAGTTAACTGGCCTAAAGCCTAGCCCTTTGTTTGATTAAAAAAGCAAGGGAGAGTGTTGCTTCATGTTATCAGAGACCATTTCAAAGCTGGTGGTCAACCTTAGTCCCGCTTTTATTCAGCTAAGAATGGTGTCTTAAGATGAATCAAATGAACTCACATCATGACTAGGGAAGCCTTTTCAGGTTGTGACTTACATTGTGAAGGTAAAGCATTTTCCTGCTTTCCCTTTCTGAAATCAAACTGGACACTTTTGATGCTTCTGGTGGTCATACAGCAGCGTCATGTGGAGATAGGTGACCTGGCTCTGCACCTGCTCGCTGGGCTGGGACAGGACTGTAACCACACTCGCACAAGGCTCCGCTGAGAGCATTTCCTGCATTCTGCTCCATGCCAGGGAGCTAATGTGGCCAAGTTGCTTCCCAGAACCAAAGGAACTTATTCAAAGCTGCATCCAACATCTCTGCAAGTCATTGCACAGCATTGTATGAATATCATCTAGCACCAGTCTTCTGCACTCCGTGCACTTTCCATAGTCACATATGTTGGCATAAAGGGAATGCAGCTACATTGACTTGCTAGTATGCTACAGGACTTTATCATGTTTAAATCCAGATGAATAAAAATTTATCACAGACTTACTGTTGTCTATTAGTCATGTTTGTGTTTATACTAACATCACTGAGCAAGATTTGTATCGTGGGATTAAAGTAAACAGTAAATAACAAACATGCAGAGACCTGTTGAAGGATTTGAGAAAAGTTCCATGTAAAATATGAGACCAAAGTTGGACAGTTATTTTATTCAGATTTAATTCCTGTGGAAGTCAGCAGCATCTGATTGCATTTCTCTGTTGCGGCTGTTTCTTTTAACCATGGATTCCCATTAAAACAGTTCTTTGACATCAAAATTATTCAGTCATTTTATTTTAGTGTGTGGCATTAAGTAAGCTGAGTGGCAAATTTTCTTCTCAAGCAGATTGACTTCTTTTACCTGTGGGGAAGGAACAGCTGAACAGCTAGGAGGGAAATCTGCCAGTTCAGAAAATTTATTGTAACTTACACAGCAGAAACAGAATTGGTTGTTTTTGAGTGCTAGTTTGCTTTTGATGCTTTTAATCTAACTGAAGCCTTTATCATACCATTTGGAATTATCCTCAGGGGTTGAGGCTATCACTGAAACTTGCAAAAGTAATTGATACTTATTCTGTGTTGTTCACTGTGTTTATATGATTACAAGATGAGTTTTTCCTCTCTTTATGGCATGCAATAAAATCTTCAGTACCATAGTAGCGAAGGCAGTGTGATAAACCAGAAGAGCCTTCATTTGATATACCTGCCCTTTTCTATCCAGACAAACAGAATGGAGGGGTTTTTTTTCTGCAGGTAGACTGAGAAACCTTTCTCCTCACAAAAATAATTTCAGGCTGTTTCATCATCCTTTTTGCAAAGACACACTTCTGGTCTCCTTCCCTGAAAAGTGTCTAGCTAGCTGTTACAAGTTGTCATATTTCACAGATTTAAAGTAATCACAGAGTATTTTTGAAATCCTAGTGTGTGTACAGTTTATTACTGCTTTCTACAACAACAGCCCAGGATTTTTCAAGAGGGCAGCAGAGAGAGACCTGAGGACTTGCACTGAGGTATTTTTGGGTAAGACTTCATGGTATTGTCTAGGGCTCTGTTGACAGCATTGGGAGCAGTAATTCCTAGACTTTAATTTGTTGGCGGCTCCACTTGGGCTTTAAGCAAGCAGCTTGCCCCCTGAGTATTTTAGCTGTGACATGGATCAACTTTCTGTGGATCTTAGGTGTGTTAAGAGACCAGAATACTGGCAATGCACTTCCGATAGACTGTTGTTGATAATAGACACTCAGAAAAATGGGGTGCTTTTATCAAGTTATACTGTATGTCACAATATGGAATTATATGGTATTAAAGTGAGGCATGTTGCAGCTTTTATTTAATGTCATATGCTAGTAGTGATTCCTCCCTGTCCTGCTTTGAAGATGAAAGACCCAAAGAGAACTTTAAATGATACTAATATATCTCAAACAGTTTTAGGACTGTTGTTTCTTACAGCCTTTGGGAAAGGATGGTGCTGAGTGCCAATTTTGGTCACTCTGGCTACGTGTGACCTGGTGTGGATGGGACCCATGGTGACACTGATGTGTTGTTTTCACAGGCGTCGTTTTGGCCAGTGACCAGAGCTACTTGTGGGTACTGATTAACTGCGTGTGTGTGTGCTTTGGCAAATAGAGTCAATGATAGGACTCATCAGATTGTTACTAGGTCCTCATCAAGGGATCAATGAAACATGTGAAGGTAGGTAGCGGGGAAGGTTTGTTGTCTCTTCAAGATCTCTCTATGCGGCAGGAGCAGTACTTAACCTGTTTGTGCAGTTTCCCTATTCTGGCAAGGTAGAAATAACAGTAGTTGCAGCCCACAAAGAGAGCTTCACATGGCAAGCACAAGAAGAACACAGAGTAAAAGCCTGACAAGGGCGAATGTAGCCTGCCCGAGTCAGTTCATTACTTATTTTTCCTCCACAAGCAGCAATACACGGGGAAAAAGGAGGAAGTGTATCAATCTATCACAGAGAGACAAATTATCATTTGGAGTGAAAAGGTGGAGATGGGCTTACAAATGGCTGAGAGGTAGATGGCAGCTTTTGATCTTTGTGGTAACCCTGTGAGAACTCCTTTTTAATCTTGTGTTATCACATTCGGTGTTAGGAGTGCCGTGTGCTCATTTGTTGAAGGGAACTACTTGGAACTGCTTGTTATATTGTGGATTTGCATAATATGTTTAAAGGCAATTTAAATAAAATTTAATTCCAATTTATGTAATCTTCTCTGAAGAATTTTTTCCCTTAATAAGTTGACGTTCTGTTACCTCTGTGCTGCACAGCGTAAGGCTAAAGCTTCCAGCCAGATTCTTATCACCATCTGGTGCGTGCACATGGGAGGACAGTTTATAAAGCCATCCGAAATAAATAAATTGTATTCCTTATTTGCTCTGTTTGATCTGATTACCATCTCCTATAACAAAGCAGGAGCTATGAAATTCTATGACTGAGGGATGAAGAAAGCTATTCTAGTGCTTGCTCTCACTTTGAGAAGATGATCCTTCCTTTGGTGTGTAAAGGTGTGAGGACAGAGCAGGACAAGGTTAAGCATTGAATCAAGAGCACAGGTCTGCATAGCTGGCAGTCTCTGGGCAAGAATCTTTGCTCTGACATGTACAAAAATGTAACCGATTACTCCAATCCAATGGCCAGTTCATTGATTAAAAGGGCAAATGGGCTTTCATCCAGGAGTGCAGCAGAAAGCAGCTAGGCTAAAAAACAAGACTGTTTAACCATCTGAAAGAGCATGGAGCCATCACAGCTGCTGCAGAACCTGTCACGACTTGGCTGCCAAGAAGCCAGATGCTTGCATCAGAGGAATGTGTGTTTCACAAGCCGATACCTCTGCTTTCTGACACACAGCGACATGTCTGAAAAGGCAGGAGGAGAGCACAAATTAGTCAGCCTTCCCATTAGGTGGCAACCTTGCCGGAACACTGACACCTGTAGAAATACACATGTTCATCAGATTATGGAAATAACCTTCTCCTCTTTGTAGAGACCACTTTCAATAACCAGCAGGGGACCACTGTCCATATGTGAAGTTAAACACTGCATAACTGATTTAATGATTTGATCCATTAGAAACTAAATTTGCAGAGGCTTACCCGTGTGATTAAGGATATACAAAAGCCCTTGAACGCACATTGGTTTTGGGCCTACTCCAGAATCCACTAATGCCATCGATTTCAATTAAGTCTGGATAAGGTCACTGGTGGCTGAATCAATTGCCTGATTCCAGAAACAACAGGAAAGGCAAAGAAGGAATAATGGCTTAACCCATGGAATTAATAAGAGCCAGTCCTATGTACTTACATTTAGTAATCACATTTAAAATGCTTCTGAGTTCTCTTATAAGTCAAAAATGCAGCTTCTGCCTATTTCTTCCGGTTTCAAGTGGTAACACTCAAAACAGACTTCGTATGATTTGCTTAACATTGTATTTTACAATGAGGCAATTTATAGTGAAAGCCAATGTCCTTTAAAGACATCCCATCAATTTTCTCCAAAGAATGTTTTTCATAGAATTCTACTGTAGCAAAAGTTATGGAACTGAAAAAGATTTAGAAATGGATTGCAAATCACTGCTATGGCTGGAAAAATCGTATATGCTCATTTTAGTTCTCAACTCATCTGAAAAGGTTAGATAAAACATTTCATTTTAGCCATTCTTTTTCTTATGTGTCAGAATAAGGTGTCAAGGCTTCATCCTGACACTTAAGGACAGGATTTCCCATATGTAGGATGTGAGTTAGTGTAGATGTTTCTATACAAATGTCCTTTTCCAGGTGGTAGAATATAATCTCTTCAGCTGCTGGAGTGACAGGTACGGGGGAGCACGCAGGTCGTTACAGAAAGCTGTCTGGGAGCTCTTGGAGCAGGGAGCATGGCAGTGCCACATGTCGAGCACGACTGAAAGGGACAAACCAGATTGATAATATCCCATGACCCCGTAGGTAGGGGAATGGCCGATCAGAAGGCAGTTATTGTTGTTATATGTTATTTGCTGCTTTCTCTGAAGCTTAAATTCATAAATGTGACAGAGGAGAAAGCTATTGTTTGCTCCAGCGGTAAAACCTGCCTTTGCTAGAGACCTTTCCCCTATTCTTGACATGCAGGGGAAGTAAAAAGCTTTGAAAAATCACCTAGTAAGGTTAAAAACCAAACTATCTTCATGATCAAAAGCTTACCAGCCTGATCAAACTGCTTCAACTGAAGGCCCTTTTTTGACAGTGAGTATCTGAGCAGATTCATACACTGCCCCCACATACTTTCTTTTATTCTCTCCACATATTTTTACTTGTTTCAGTTGTTTATCCTCTCTGCCAGCTACCCCAGGCTTAGAAAAGTGTTTACTGTGCTAACTTGTGATGATCCCACATGCTTGTAGGTATTTGTTTTGTGAAACATACTTTGTTGGTAAAAGTGGCAATAATATTAATTTTCAAAGAGCATTTTGCTCCTCAGTACCCTGGTGTCATTCGGGAGAAATTTCCATGATATTTTAGGAACCAGCTCAAGACTTCCAACCATGTGCAACTCCAAGGAGAGCGAATCTGTAGCCTGCAATTTATTTTCCTATTTTTTAAATTTGTCCTCCAGTGATCTGAGTATTTATTGTGGGATAAAAATATAACAGTTTAGGATGACATGAGATGATATAATATGATATATCATATCATATTACAGTGTGTTGGGATTTTAATGTCCTGCAATTTAGTCCTTCTAGACTAAACTGCTCTGCTGTCTCTCAGCTTGTTTGTCCTTGCCCCAGGAGCAGTATCAGAGGGTAAAACAAGGCTTTTACGTGGCCCACAGGCTGACCATCTGAAGCTGTATTGAATCACACAGGACTTGCGGCACAGTTAGGCATCCCTCACGTGAAATACTCTCAGCTCTTACCACCTCCCTTTTAACTTGCCGGGCTGTGAAGCTGATTGCCTCGTGCCGCAGCTTTATGGGTCTGTAATGAGAGAGCAGGCCCGGAGGCACCTGGGTCCGAGCCATTTTCTGCTCTTGTGCTGGTAAGAAGCGAACACGCACGTCGGGCGTGTGCGACTGCAAGGACTTCTGCAGTGCTTCGGGTGTGCAGTTTAGGTGACTCAATCCCATCCACTTACTGCATTTTGTGAGAAGATCAGAGATTTGTTTTGGCTTCTTCAGTGAGGAAGAGCTTTCTATGTTAATAATAAAGAAAAATCAAATGTGGACAGTGAAGATAGTATGGATTTTGTGTTAGTATGAGACACAGGTTCTTTAACAGATCCTGGCTATACTGCGATAGGTTAATTGACCAGCTTTAGTAATATTTGTGTGTACTTAGGTTCATTATGTGTCATCTTACCTGTTTGCCCATCAAAAATGTTTGCCCATCTATTATTTCCTCAGATGCGTGGCTTGGTTCAGCCTACTGTGCATCAGTCCAGGAGCAACTACTGCAGCTCATGACTTCAACTTCTTTATCTTTTCACTCAACCTGTAGCTAGTCAAGGACTGAATTCTGCTGTGAATTTTGTTGTAACAAAAGACACAGCATCCCTGCCAAAAATAAGCTGTATCTGCACAGCCAGTGGCTATATCTTATGATGACTTAGAATAGAAATTAGATGGATAAATGCACTGACAGGGTGAAGTAATGGCCACTCCTTCAATAAGGGCTGTAATTTGAAGAATGCAGGATCTGTTTGTCCACCCGCATGGGAATTCTTCTCTTGGGAAGAATAGCTTGCTGGTTAAACTCACAAATCTCAATACTTGTTTATTTGCACATTTATTTTTACAAGATCCACCAGATCTGAAAAGGATAGAGATAGAGCTTACTAAGATGGACATCCCCAGAAAACTGCTTCCAGTCAATTGAATTCACTGCCTCTGCAGCACTGCCTGACCAGAGAGATGTGAGCAGTGTGTCTGGTGTCTTGATCCTGCTCACCTAGGTGTGCTTAATCTGGAAATGCATTAAAATTCTCTAGAAAGTTTAGTAAGTGCTAGATTTTGCTAAATAATACAAATTCTTCCTGGGAACAGGCTGCAGTTTTCCTTAAGGCTTGTCCTTTTTTATTTCTTTAGATATTTGTTTTTTTCAAATAAATCAGTGGTTTCCTTATTTTATGAATCGTTTCTATACACGTTTCCTGTCTTCTACACGTGTGTGTCTGCATTAGTGTCACAGGAAAAGCCGGTTTTGTTATCAAGGGAACTGGAGTATAACCTGTTTTGTAGTTATTTAATGTTTATAAATACTTCTAATGGCTGGTGAAAAAATGGTATCTTATCCTTGGTCTGAGAAAGCACACTGTAAATCAGCATCAGGTTTAAACAATATCTAACTCTTCCACTGATCTTATGGGTGGACTTGTTCCTGCTGGAATGAGCTGAAGCCTTATGGAGCTGTATATGCCAGCACATGGCCTTGTTCACATTGGCTTAAATAGAGTAGCTGTACTGTGGCACTTGCAAAGCTGGGACTAAAGCTGTATATTTTGAAATTCATGTCATTGAATATTATATGTTAGTACTTATTAATCCCATAGCCCACTTGATCTTCAAACTATTTTGAAGACTTCCTGGATCAAACCAGCAAGCTCTTAATGAGCAAGAAATAAAACCTTGCTGACTGCAATGGAAGAGGAATGCAACCATGTATGCCTGAGTCAGGGTGGTAAACATAATTCATAGTTAAACAGTGTGGTGTTTCTTGTGTGCTACAGGCTGATTAGCCACAGGAATAAATGAAGGGGAATTTATAACAGATCTCCTTCAAAAGCACAAACTTACATTTTAGAGGCAGCACGTGGCAGAGGTAGCGATTGCCTATGTGAGCAGTTCCAGTGAGCTCAGTGGCTTGTGTCAGCAGGGTATTGCTGCCACTCAGGGCAGGCAGCAAGAAAATCAGGCACACTGTCATTAAGGCCACACAATTTTTTTTAATGACACTCTTGCAGGCAAAAGCAAGATCTTGAGCTAGTGCTGACTACTGTTGTTCAGTGTGTTATTGTAACTAGCTTGATTTACATCAGCTGAGGATCTGACCCAAGATCGATCATCTCTCTGTAAATACAGGCAGAATTTGGATTGATGCTCTCATGCACAGCAATTAAAAATGTAGTAAAAACTTGGCTTCAGCTCATCACTGAGCTCAGGTTTCGGTTGTTTTATTGTTTGTGGAACGTGCAGTCTAAGGTGTTTGGATGCGCACGGCCAGGTGTTTCCCAATATTGAAGCTCTTCGTGTGGAAGCGTGCACAGATAACAGAGCTCAGTCTGTCACAACCCTTGGTGGTGCCCTTCCAGCGTTTGAAGTTCTGACTTGAAAGGACTGACTTCTGAGAAATCAAGGCACAGAGTCCCAGCCTGAACTCTCAATGATAGATGATAGATTCAGATTAGCAGCTGAACTAGTTCTTGAGTGCGTACCCCGTGCCTCGCTGGGAACTGAATGTGTGTTTCAGCTCCAAAGTGCTACTTAGTCTTGGACCTCCACCTCTGAGAACGAAAGGTCAGTGTTTATGCCCTTAGCACCTAGTGAATAACCGTGTTTGATGCTCTTTCTTGCTTTCTTATAATTTTCATCTTTGGAATGTGAGAGTTTTCTTCAAAACACATAGTAACTGAAGTTGAACTCAAATCTTTCAAAGAGCACAGTTTGTAATTCTGTAACTTTTAAAATTAGGAATGAGTTGAAACTTTCATTTCAACCTACTAAAGTCCTCTGCTCTGTGCTTTAAAATCTGTGCAGATTTGCACCCCTATTTACATATTTTTAAATAAACAAAAGAAATAGGAGAATGCAGGGGTAAATTCTGAAAAAGGTACTGCTGGAATTCTTAGTTTTTCTTTTTTTTCCCCTGTGCTCTTTCCATGTTGAAGCTGTTTAAGTTGTTCCTACTTTTCTGCTTTCCCTGCAAACACTGTTTATTCGTTCTAAGAAAACATCAGTTGGGTAAACAGAAGTATTTATATGTGTAGCACTGCAACTCCTACTAAGATGCAAATTGTGCTGCAGGGAAGATAGTTTGTGCTTTTCTTTCCTCTTGCCTTTTCTTTTTTGACAGTCGGTTAATAAAGACTCAACAATAAGCAGCTGCCTGTGATGTCATTTGGGACTTTGTCCACAGAGCTTGTATTTACAAGTACTGAGCAACTACACAGCAGCAGCAAACCCAACTATCAGCAAACTTCATGTCTGCTGTTACTGGAGGACTTCAGTAGTGCTGTGGATGGTGTAGAAAGCTAACTCTGTTCTTCTAACCACAGGCTTTTAAAGCTTAGTAAATAAACACTGGATAAACTCAAGAGAATTTCTGGACTGCAAAGACTTCTTACGGTTCTGAGTTCTCCAGGGCTGGCATGTTTTCACTGAACTGCTGCAAGTAAGACTTTTGCTGTTTTCGTGTTTTTATCATCTCTGTAAAGCTTATTTTTTCTAGGAGTGTGTCAGCATTGCTATTTGTAGTTTTGCTTTAATTAAAAGAGTGGCAAGTATGTAGTTGTTAGCAGTAATTACAGCCATGCATCTGAGTGTGGTTCAGCAACAGAGTAAAGGACAAATGAAAACTTGATTCTGGCTTTTGTTTGCATGAGATTACACTGAAGTGGCGCGCTCTTAATTTAAGTGATGAAACTCTAAGATTCTTAAAATCTCATGAGTACTGTCATTAACTCAATAACAACTAGTCTGTCTTAAGACTGTTCTTTTGTCATTTCATGGTATTTATTTGAATACTCAGAATTAATTGGAATTTTAAATATAATTTCCTTATAGTTTTTAGTACAGTTTTCTTTAAAAATTGTTTTGCTCTTTATGCAGGCATTGATTTAAAGCAAAACTTGACTATTTTTACTTTTAACCCGTGTTCAAGTTCTGGAGGTATATAAGTTTAAAAGAAAGAATCATACAGTACTTTGAAATCTGACACCTTTTGGATAAAATGAGTTGTCAGTTATGTGAGAAACAGTAATTTTTGTTTTATTTTGGGTGTTTATGTTAGAAATCCAACAAATCCTGAAACATCAGAGTAGAATCACTAGTACACTGGTAACGGCTGTGAAAAAACTGTTTCTATACTGCCTGCTGCTTATGAGACAGAACTATGTTTCTGACCATCTATTAACTCATTTTCAGGACAGCTAGCCGTGGTTGTCATGGAATTATTCGCATTTTACAAAGGGGGAAGCTGGCCTATAGATATGACTTATTAAAACTTAGTTTGCCTACTTCAAAAGCTGGTAACAAGCCCCAGGTCTCCCACTTCTTATTTCAATCCTTCAGCAGAAGCCCATTCTAAATTACTGCAGTTACAGTGGCTTTTCCAGGGAGTAACCTGATCACAGTACTGTGTATGAGGAACTCTGTTATTACTGTTTGCCTCTATTTAATAATTTGTCTTTGTGGAGGCAAAGCGCATTTCTGAAGAATGAAATCAGAAAACTATGCTTGGCAAGTATGAGAGAAGTCAGTATAAATCAATCAGGAATTGGAGGATTCCTCCTGAATCATTAGCACTATTGATTTTGTTTTGCTTTTCTTGCTACTGACTTTGTTTATAAGGCCTCCCAGTCCTACACAGCAACAGATTTTTGAGGCTTCCTATTAAGGTTTGGGTGGCTGCAACTGCAGATGCCCCTCTCAAGTGACCCTGTTTCTACAGCAGATCAAAACCTGTCTGTCTCTTCTTTTGATGTTATAATGTGGCTTGGCATGTCAAGATATTGTGCAACTTAGGAGCCATTGTTCTGTCTTTGGAATTGAAGCATATTCTCCTGGGGGGGCAAGGGGGGAAGCCCTAAATTTAGCTCTGCATTCACGCCATGTGAATGGCAAAGTCTTTTGGGGTTTTAAATAGGCACTTAAATAAGAGCATAGAGTTTTAGTCTTTAAGTGTTCATCCTCCTTTGGAAACAAGTATAAACAAAAAGTTTATATGTTCTTAAAAAGACCATTTTGTAGCTTGGAAGCTTTCACTGAATGCAAGAGTGAAGAACAGAGAATCTTGATAGAGCCTTTCCCTGGGGAGAAGGAATGGGTTTAAGGTTAGGTGGTTTGATCCCTACCGCGTTGACTCCTGTTGGCCAGCCTTTCCTTCCTTCTGTCACCTTGCGTCCAGTAATAACGATTTGCTGCTGTGAACCGATAAGGGTATTTAGACTTGCAAAACATTCAGGTACCATGTTGGCAAATGCCTACAAAATCTTCAAAATAATTAGAACAAAGTGAGATTTAAAAAATGCTCAGGTCCCACTTATCTTTCCTACTTAAATTAATTTTAAGTGCAAGTTCTAATCTTACAAATGTGAATTTTACTACTTTTTAAGAAAACTTATGGACTTCTCTGCTATTGTTCTCCTGTGTGAGTTGTGTATAAGTGTTTAGAGGCTCAGACTTAAACAAGTAGAAATCCTGCCCCAGTAAATGTAAAGTGGTAGGGTAGGATTCTACTTCCACTTCAATCAAGAGCAAATCTTCAGCTAATTACCTTAAGAGCCAGAAGAGACTCTTAAAATCTGATGAGCCCAGAGGTGTTTGATTGTCATTTTCCTCCCTCATGTTTCCTTTCTCACATTTACCTTTTTTTTCTTATATTCCAATATAGCAAATTAGAATATAGAGCGAGCTCACTTTTCAGCACAGGGATCCCCTGATTGAATTTTCCCTGGGTCTGAGAAATCTGCCCAAGGATACCGCATATAATCTGATAACGTTCTGGGGTGGCATCAAAGGGGACAATTGCCAGCAGAATGTCAATTCTTTGGGCTTTCTCTCCATCTGAAAAGAAATGGAATAAGTGCAGACTCCAGCCTGTCATCATCTGACAAGTGGGACTGAGGGTGGGATAAAAACCACAGAACAAAGGTGCCACAGGGAAGCACAGTTGGCTGAGGAGCTTAGCACAGCGCAGCCAGGGCCAAATGCGGCGCGATGCTCTGCAGCTCCTGCGCGGTTCTGCATGTGGTCAGCTCCTGACAGGATGGGGCTTATGCTTAAGAAAAAGCGATGCCAAAGCTGCCAGAACACCTTCAGAAGTTATAGCATCTAATAAGCAGTTTTATTACTAAAACAGGATAAATGTACAATGTAAATAGAACATGAACCATTAACACTTGTAATGCTCCGTTCTGTGCTGTGTAATGATACTGCTCGTGTAGCATGCAGAAACCTGAATTACATTAGGTATTCCCTGATGGTTACATAAATTAGTCATGATGTTTTGGGGATGAAAAGTTAGATAGCTTTTATGTGAAAAATACTTGGAATCTTTTATGCTTCCATTGACTGGCATTCAGGTGAATCACATAAATGTGGTTTGTACAGCGGCAGTGGCTTCTGGAAACTGGCAGTAACATTGTCTATGGGCTATGAATGATGCAGACCCTGAAAAGCATGTTGGATTATAAAGCAGTGGATAAAAATTATGTTGCTGAAAAATGGTCTGTTAGTATTGACACAGCAAGAACAAATGCTACTGTTAAACTGAAGGCTTGATAAGCTTTCCACAGGACAAAACTATTTGTTTTCCAGAGCCAAATTAGCCTTGGATAGTGTGCGCACAAAACAGGTCTGTGCAGAATCAAATGCATGTCACAAATTATTTTCTTTGACAGTGCTAATTGATTATTATAATTCATCGTTATCTAAATTGTTAAATTCAACAGTTTACCATATCCTTTTGTTTCTTTGTTGCTCAGACATAATACAAATAGGAAGAGTTAATTACTGCATGCAACAACAGAGGCGAATTTCATTGTCTGCCTCACTTTGATTGAAGCTGTGTTGAATCACCACCGTGGATTTTCAGTAATGGTGGAGAATAGAAGGAAGCAGGAATTCTTTTGCAGTGAAGTTGCTTTTTGATAGTAGTTAGCATTGTATTTTGAATAGTTCTCTTTTTGCAGCTTGACTATATCCTGCTTGCTTTGCCTATATTAGGTATTACCTAATTGTACAAACTGAAATCACACGTGTGCATTGATCCTGTTGGGAATCAGGGCACTCCTTGAGCAATATAGTACTTGACATGAGTGAAAGGATTGCATTTGTTTCTAAAATGACTTACTCCACCAGATATGAGCACTTGGCTTTTTTCTTCAGTGCTGTGGTGATGTCCAGAGCTGCATCTGCTGGGTAAAAGGAAATAGTGCTCTGGTTGCTGGAGCTCTAGAGAGATTAAGCGATGACTTAATTTATGCAAATTCCTAAAGCTCCCATCTACACTGCTGTCTTCTAGGATTTGGTGTAACTTTTCTGTAAAATGTAGGATCTTTTCAGCTGCTCTGAAATGATCTGACAAAATGGTTCATAGTGATAAGATTTTTGGGGGTTATTTTGCCAGTAGAGGGCCATGTTAAACTGGATAAAATAACTTCATCAGACTTTCAGTAACTAACAGCTTAAAGCATATGGTTGTTTTCAAGGGCAAAATGAGTAAATAGTTGGGTTTTTAGAAGCTACTGAATGATTAATTATTTAAAATCAGAATCACATCACTTTTACAGTACAACACAATTCTGTGTCAGTCTAATTAGACTGAATTCTGGTCTTTAAAATACGTCATACCTACCTGTTTATTCTAAACTGTTCAAGGTCGATAGATACAGCCCTAATAAGTCATTAAACTGATGTGATATACAGCAGCAGCACGTGCTTTTGCTATAATGGCACAAATGAGAAAAGAATTGTTTTTCAGCGGTACAATCATGTTTGTTTTTGATGTGGCCTGTAAACTAGCAGCCATTATTCAGGCTCTAGTGCTGCAGGAGTTGACCTTTGGCAAAATATTTTGTTATCCTCAATCTTTTATACAGGCCTTTTGTGAACTCTGCACAGCTCTCATTTTGCTGATTGCATTTAAAGTCATTTATTGCACAGTGTTTCCCTTCTAGCAGATGTTAAAGGATTCCCTTCCTCCCCTTTAAAGGCTACTCCTCCGCAGCATCTAATTATAACTTACACAAAAGATTAACAGATGTTATAATTGTCTTTACTCATTGATTAAATAGTTTCTGCATGATTTGCTCCCTCTTCCCCTCGTTGCTGATTTGTGAGGTCTTTCTGAATGAGTCTCATGCATGTGCAATTTGTTAACGGTGGCTGTCTCCAGTTTTTAACTTTTTGGGTTTGTGGTTCAGTTTGAGCAGGTTATAGATGTTTTCTAGACAACGTGACAGAAATGTGTTAAAAATGGATGTGTGAATACTTGCTTTGATTCCACACATTCCTGTTTTTCCTCTTCCTTTTAACTGTTCCATCTGAAATGTAGGTAAAAAGCAGACTAATTTTAATGCATATAAATTGGAGACTGGAGGTGTAAATGCTGGGACTTGCTTAGCAGTAGTTTTGTCCCTATATTTCAGTTGCCAGCTCCAGAGGAAATCAGTGGCTGAGAAAAGCAATTTAAGAAGGAAATTCCTAGTAGGAGAAAATTTCTACTAGAACTTTTCTAGTAGGATCTGGTAGGTCCCCAGTAGGATCATTAGAAAACTTCAGGTTTGCTTGGAGGTTTTTTGTGTGGTTCTTTTCTCTTTTCATCTTCATTAAGGTTACTTGATTCTTGAGCTAAGTGATCTCTTCTCTGTTGTGTTCCCACTTTGAGATGAGGGGTCGTTTCTCAGATAGACCCATAGTCCTTCTCCTACAGAATAACAGTGCCAAGCTTAGCAACTGTTGGTTTATGTTCTTATAAATATTTTAGCAACTTAAACTAGGTCAGACCAAACAATGTTTCTTTTCAGAGAGGTGAAACATCTTGCACATGTATTTTCACTACAGGGGGTTTACTTGTACTTAAATGTCCTTCCCTGTTACTTGGATTCCATCTATCATTTTCCTTACATCTTTCATTGACACAGATATAACCCATTGGCAAGTCCACAAAGATTTCCATGATAGTCTCTGAACACTCCACAGTTCTACAAAGCTGCGTCTGTCACAGGTTCTTATAGAGCCTGAAGTGCTCTGCCTTGCTTAGTTCAGAATTAGGGTAAGAAGAAAGCAAAGTCAATGGAGAGCATTTTCTCGCACATTCTCTCACGAAACCTCTGAATGGGTTAAAGAAGAGAAACAGATTAAAGGCTTGAGGCTTGAATTATGGGCTTGGTTAGTCAAAAGCCATAAAATATTGTGCTGTTCCCCCTGCCCATCCCCCAAATCCTACTCGAACATAAAACTCTTGTCTCGATTCATAGTCAGAGTAACCACCTCATGTTGAGATTGGGCATACCTTCCCCTATCAAAACCCTTTTTGTATTTTTGGCTACCAAAAATACTTGAGTTCTGTGTGGATGTCTGGGAATATTGACTCAATTAATGCAGATTCATGGATATGTGGGACATCCTGTGTGATTCTACTTTGTTGGAAATATGTTCTCTTTGCAGTTAATATCATGCATAGCGCTGGCTGTGAGATTTTGCAATATAACCTACAGGGCTCTAGGATTTTATCAGTTTTAAAATTGATATTTTACTTCATGAGTTTTATTAGCCTGAATAATAATCTTTGCAGTGCACAAAAACATTTGTCTGGGGATTCAAAATGACTCTAGAAACAGAGGTACTTTGTTTGTGGGATTAACAAAGAACGCTGTATCCTCCTTGTTTTTAAATGACATCTCAGTGCTCCTGAATACTTTCCATTTATGAGTTGGGGGGAGCAAATTATAAATTTGTAATAAGAAAATTTCAGGGTACCAACTGTGCTTGCAAAGTGTATTTTAATTATATAGACACCTGTCCACTACTAACTTGTAATACTTCACAGAGGTTACGGAACAGCCAGCTGATGGAAATGACTTTTATTTAATACCAACCTGGTCTGAGTTTGAAACACTGATCCAGAGGTGAAAGGCTAAAATCCCAATTACCAATAATCAGATCTATCCAGTCCCTGTATTATACTGGTGGTAAAAGGCCTACGTGCCCTTTGCAGTTACACAAGAAACTTAGACATTACTAAAAGTTCAGCTAAATCATTAAGGATTATTAACATCCACCAGTAGTTGCTACTGAAGGAAAGTATTAAAGTGAAACCTGGTCTAACATTTTAATAAACAGCTCTCTGTTATGTCACTGGCTGTTAGGTCTAACATTTGACGCTACAATCTTCATCTTTATTTTGAGGTTACACAAATAAAGGAAAGACAGCATGAAATGAACTGAAAAGAAGAGACAACAGTAGCACAATCTACAAAGTCTCAGGCTGGCCATTCTCCTTGTTTCTCCACTTGAGAATCTTTAGATTCGTCTTGTATTTAATTATGTGCCTTTCCTAAAACTAATAACTTCCTTCCCTTAAGCTGCAATTCTGTCATGGTGTTATTGATTGGAAATATATCAAGATGTTCATAGGAAACCATTTATGTCATTTATATTTACCAATCTTTAATCAAGCGAATTGCTTTTCTTCTCGATTGCCACAAAAATCTCCTGTCTCAAGAAAAAGCTTTAAACAGACATTGATAAGAATTTATTGACTAGATGATACTTTTCAGCACAGCCCTGAGAAAGAAATGGTTCATAAGGTACGCAACCATGGGCAGCATGACAACACAGAGGCAGGCGTATACCACAAACCCTAGGCAATGTTTTCCATGCTCTTGGCGGGGAGGTAATCTTTCTGTCTCCCTAGTGAAGCACTAAAATTTCACTTTCACCCATTGGCTATTATCTGTTGTGGAAACAAGTTATTCTTTACTTGTTTTACTTATTCTTGTCTACCTGAACTCCAGGTTTGGATCCGGTGCATTACAAGGGGACTCTCTCTGCATGGTTCAAGAACTTATAACTGTGGGGAGCATATTTGAGACCCCTCCATGAAGTACCTAACTTAACCAGCAGCAGTAGGAGTCTAGATCCTCTTAGCTCCTAGCATACTCAGCTGAGATGGGGTAGCTCACTCAGGCGTGAGGCAAAGCAGAGGTTAAGATTTAACTCAAAGAATCCTCTCCCAAAAAGACAGGAAGGTTATGACACCTTCTTATGGGTTTAGGACACACCCTTGGGCAATAAGTCCCATGAAGACCCCACCTGGCTTTCTCCTTTCTTTCCTTTTCCCCTTCCCAGAGTCCCATTCAGAGGTTTTCTTCTCTCTAGTAGCTCCAGGTAACATCGCTGTGCACCAACAGGGAAAGCCAAAGTTGAGCAGCACTAATAGCTGCAGCATCCTGCTTAAGACCCCAAACTATTACGGAAAAAAAGGGGCCTGTTTTAAATTTTTTTTTAATGCTGCTTTAATGCTTACTGGTTTGTCCTGCAGGGAAGCTGGGTTTAAATCTGTGCAGGGAGTTGAGCACAAGGGGTGATGGTTTTAAACTAAAAGAGGGTGGATTCAGACTAGGTATAATGAGGGTGATGAAACACTGGCACAGGTTGCCCAGAGGGGGGAAGATGCCCCATCCCTGGAAACATTCAAGGTCAGGTTGGATGGAGCAACCTGCTCTAGTTGAAGATGTCCCTGCTCATTGCAGGGGGTTTGGACTGGATGACCTTTAAATGTCCCTTTCAACCCAAACTATTCTATGATTCTATGATATCTGGCTCATTGCGTACGTGGCTGCTGTTGATTGGTGGCAGTCTGTCCTCTGCCTTTTTGTTGGGTTTAATTCTGTTCTAATTGCATTTCTACAATCAGATTCATTTTGAGAAAATAGCCAAGAGGTGAATGAGAACTGAGTGTCTTCTGCTGCATCGTGCAGAATTTGGAGAAACAATCATTCCCCTGTTTGGGTGCTTAGTGATGTACGTATCTGGTAGACAGAGAAAAGTAATGACACAGAGCAGCAGCACTATAGCAAGTTTCACTATTAAAGTCTCTGACAAAGAGGAATTATTCTGTAAATGGCATTTTTATATACTATATATTATTACCTTCACAGTATAGCAGAGAAACTGAGACAGCGGAAGTTAGTGAATCAACCTGAACCACCCACTCGGGAACAGGGATCCAACTCAAAATATGGGCAAACACCTAGGGCTTACCTGAAATGAACCAAGTATCCTTTCTTTCTTCCTTGCTTATGTCCAAAACTGTTTCTTCCCCCTTGTTACCCCCAAATTAATAAACCTTTTGCAAAACAAAATACTTAAAAAGGTTATGTTTAGTCTCAAGATACACTTTAAAATTCAGAGTGGATCATTTAGACCATGCAAATGTAATAATGCTTTCTCCTTCCCCACTAAAAATGGGGGTTTTTTTCAGCCAAAATTCAAGCTAAATAGTAATATTGAATAACTTTGGTTATTCCAAGACTGGAGGTGTGTAAGATATAATCTTAAAAGCTTTATCTAAACCTACACAGCATTACTTCCAAGAAATAATCTAGGGGGAAAAAAAAAAATCCCATTTGAGGCATTAACATGAATTCTATAAGAAAAAGTGGAAGAATAATCCTGTGCCAACCCAACTGTTGCTACTTCAAGCAAAAATAGAGTCCAGATTTTAGTGGATGACAAAATTCTGAAATGTCAGTAGTTTTTTTTTTCTTTTGTGACAATTTTGGTAGTTTAATGATTTTTACTTTGCATTCTAAATGGACAGAGGCAAGAGAGAGAGACACTAGAGAATTTTAGTAGTATGCCTCCTCTCTTTCTAATATTTTCTAGATATTACTGTACCCATACTCCCAATGTGCTGGATTATTGTCTGTGGTGGGAAACTATATGTTCTCTCCCATTTCCCTTGGTAGAACTGAGTGCAGACGAGTTAAAGACATAAACAATACATAAAACATAGGAGAGTTATGAACCTTTTAAGTAGGAAATTCATGAATGTTTTTTAATTTACATTTTTATTAAGTTTCTGCCAGATGGAAAAATTAGAAATCAGTGTGTGACAGTGTGACAGCCAGTCTTCACACTGAGAAACTGGAATAACCACTGCCAGCATCTGACTGCATGGGAGGAGAATGGAGTGGCTCTTCCCTCCGCCCCCAAAGCAACAGCCTTTCATTCTAATTGTCTCTAATGTGGATCAACCACTGCAACGTATAAAGAGAAACTCTGAGAAGAAAGGGAGAACGGGCTCTTTTCTTCCCCATCAGGGT
>NW_010549935.1:92420-111563 GCF_000687285.1 Phaethon lepturus | reverse complement strand
CTGCTGGCATCCTCACTTTCAGTGTATTTTATTGTACTTCATCCTGCCTTATTTTTTTATATGACAAGTGTTCCTTTGATTCTCTGGGAATCAATCCATATTGGATTTCACTTTAGGTAATTTCTTCAGATACTCAGCATCATTTCCCCCTCTTTATTTCTTTTCAGCCTATTGTCAATAACCTAATCAATTCCTCACTGTCTCTAGTGTTAGTATATGTCCCTCAAACTTGCGCAGATGGCCATTCCTTCCCATTTTAGTCTCCTCTTTGTCATTGTTTGAAACTATTATGAAGGGACTTGTTAATCGTTTCACACCAAGTCAATACTTTAATCATCTTTGCTGCTATTGTCTGAATTCCATCAAATTTGTCTCCTTCCTTTTGGCCCAGAACTGAATTTGGCTTTTGAGATGAGATTACTCTAGAATTGCAGAGAAAAAAGAGGTGAAGGGCTGTTCAGTATGCCAACACTGTTCAGTGTTCTGTCACCGTCTAAGGAAATATGAATGAGGACAGAACATCTTTCAATTTTAGCGTTTTCATAATAGTTTTCTTGGCCATAAGCTGAAGATGGAGTTTAATGAATGTGTATCTGTTCCTTTTAATTTTACAGTATTTATGTCCCACAGTCCTACATGCTCTGTTGTGTAAGGATAAAGCGAATTTCAATTGGCTGGGGAAATCTCCCTGGAACTTTTCTTTATGAATACTCATTGATGTATAGAGAATACATCCCACAACAACACCGAAGGTGCTAGAGCTGAGCTGTACCCTGTCACCTTTCTGCTGTGAGCATGAACATGGAGAAGAGATGTCACTGAAGCATGTTTGGGAATGCTGGAGCTGAATTCCTTTGGGTCTGATCCTTGGATGGTGCTGGGTCAGCTGAAATGAGAGTAGACTACTACTAACTTCTGCAAAGGCCAAACAACCAGGAGCCAGCTAAAGGATTTTAGTGACCACCCTTACAGTTAGTTCTGGCACCTTCAAATTCAGTTCCAGTACCGCATATCTTTTATCTGTCTTGCCTGTAGCAGTGAACAGAGGTGACCACAGAGCCCAAGGAACTGCAGCTGTAGTTACAGCTGGCCGAACTGTACAGATTTAGAGGAGTCAGTGAAGGTATTTGCAAAGCAAAATGAGTAATATATGAAGATTTTTTTCTGATAAAAGTATTCATTGTGTCCTGTGCTGGAAGCACCTGGTGCTGCTGAGCGTAATGAAGTTGTATGTTCTTTCTTCGTTCCCGTTCTACAGTCTATCCTTTCAAGCCAGCGGCCCAGTTCTGGTTTGGCTGGCACTAGAAGAAATTGGCACTGTCGTTCCCCTCTTGTCCTTCCCCAGGGTGGACTTTAACCATGGTGGGAGGGAGGATCTATTTTCAGATTATGCAGATAGACAAGTTGAGCCCTTTCTCAGTTACCCTCCTCCTAGGTCATGGAGGGATGGCATTGGAACAAGCTGCCCAGGGAGGTGGTGGAGTCACCATCTCTGGAAATGTTCAAAAAACGTGTGGACGTGGCCCTTCAGGACATGGGTTAGGGGGCACGGTGGTGTTGGATTGGTGGTTGGACTTGATGATCTTAAAGGTCTTTTCCAACCTTAATGATTCTGTGATTCTGTGATATTTCTCTGTACCTTATCTTCCTTTATTTTTCATAAGACAGAAAGGGATTATGAGCTTGATTCAGCTTCTTTTCTGGGCTCTTATTGAACTAATACCTTCATTATAAAGTTATTGCCTGTAATGTAAGGATAGGTGCTGGCCCACTGGGAGTGTCTGTACAGCAAGGTGAAAAGTGAGACACGATGTTACAACCCACAAAGGCCCAGATTCATTAGAAACAAATTCTGCAGTCTAGATGTTGAAATATTCCCTCTGATGCAAATGGCTTTGGTTATCTAAGGAGGATGTGCAGCGCTGCGTGCTGAAGATGTTACTACTAACCGAGGAAATGTTTTTACAATACTTATTTTATGTAGGGTGTTTTCCTTTGAGGCACGTGAACATTTTGAAGTGTTACCCAGTGCTCTGTGGAGTAAAACTGGATGTCTGAACACTATCACTATGTTAAGAGGATTTTAATAATTCCTCATACCCATGAGCTGGAATATATCAATAAATAAATGATCTTTCATTCTTTTCATCCGTGCTGCCACAAAGGACCAAACAAGTAGCATTCATTTGGGACACTTCATCTCACAAAACTTCTTTCATTCACCAAAATGTACTGTGAGAAAACGTTTGTAGCAAAATACTTCATTGTGCACAGACTGCAAAATGAATGAATGAGAAACAAGAGAGGTGAAGGTGACAAAAAGCTGCGAAGTATATTCAGTCTCTGGTGTCTGATGGGCTTGTGTTCCGATGATGGAGCCATCCCGTAACCGTTGCAGCCATCATCCCTTTTAGCAGTGCAGGTGGAAGGGGTGGAGCGTAGACAAAGAACTGATGATTTTTAGTGGTCCCCCTGGACTATGATTAGGACAGATGGGCAGGCAGAAAAGATCCTGACTGAAATGCATCTGTCTCAGAGAAGAAGGGATCTTTAGGCACATTTTGCAAGCTCCTAGTTCTAGTTTCAGGAAACTGAGCTGACAACCCACTGTTGCTTACAACAGACACCCAATACAGGTCTTACATGTAGGTTTGAAATTCTTGGACTTCATTGAGCAGTGCCTTTGTTTACACCAATGAAAGAAAAATGAGAAGAAAATATAAATCAAACAAAGCAAAACATAGGAAACTTGACTGTATATTTTAAACTTTTCCCTTCAATTAGTTGTCTGTCAGAATGATTCAGATGTTGGATTTAATTGCATGCATTTTTCTGAACATTGCAACATATTAGATGAATACGTATGAATTTAGTACATTATCTTTATCAGCCTCCTAAACCAGGTGCCACTGCCTCTGATGAACATTTGTAATTCAGTGCTTGAAACCTAATGAGATTCCCATTTGGCTCTCTGCTGCCAGCCAGCCTTTTTACTATGAGAAACGACTAGCTCTAATAACACTGTACAAGATTACAGAAGTTGCACCCAGTTGATGCCAGAAGCATCTTTATTGGGATATAAATGGGTCATTTGTTTTTGAACCTCAAAATCTCCACCTTTAGATCTATGAATAGTAACAGTGGAATTTCCTCAGGTGCTGGAGTTCAGCTTCTCCCGGTGCCTGGAACTGCCCATTCCTGATCTAAGCTCAGCTGTGATTCCCAAGGGAGACAAACGCGTGTTGAAGCCCCAAGACGCAGCTGATGCTGTTGCTGTGTTCAGAATGTGCCTTTTGCATGCTAACAGCCTAGACTGCGAAAGAGGCTTGATGGCTAAGGGAATCCATCTTTACTGTATAATAACCCATACCACATAATTTATAATAGTATATAGTAACAAATAATATATAATAACGAGTGGTTAGAAACTCACCCAAGAAATGGGAGCTTTGGATCTAATGTTTTCTTCAGTCTGAATAGACTCAGTCTTGCTTGGATATCTCTTGGATATGGGTCTTACAATGTTCAGAAGGATTTGATTTCAGTGCAGGAACTAAGGATACACAAACACCATTGTCATAATCTGTTTTTTATTCATGATAACACTGTAATATATCCTTTTCTTTCATGCTGTCCTGACAACAGATTCATGCTTTCTGTCTGCTTATGTTTATCATTTTTGTCCCAATAATTTTATTGCATGATATGAATGCTTCATATGTCCCATAAAAGTACACAGGGGAGGGTAATCCTTTGACCTTTCCAGCATTTTTTGGTGTAATTTACTGGTGATTCTTCTCCTCCCTGCAGCATGGCCCTGGAAACCCATGATAAAAATGGACAGCCAATGCAAACAGAAAACGCTGAAAAGGTTAAAGCTTTGATTATATCAGTCTATAAATGTTCATAGCCTTTTTTTTCTTTTTTTTTTGCCAGAAAGAAAATGAGAGCTGAAAATGGCAATGGATGAATCATGCTTGTTACAGAATACGGAAATGATATCGGTTCAACCCTTTCTTGTTAATACTGAAAGAACGTAATCTTGCACCCTCTCGTTTTATGTCACTGCAACCCACCTTATCCTCTTAAATGAATACATGCATCCATTTAATTAACCTGGTGAGATACTGAGATATAAATCTTTTAAATACTTCTCATGCAATTCATCTTGACAGCTGTCGTAGTAATAACATCTTTAATGCCATATTCTTTATTTTCTGATTTATTGAAATTCCTGGTATTATTTTGAGCACACCGATAGGTTTGCTAGGTTTAAGCCCTTAATCTTAACTTGTTTAAATCCTAGAAGCAACGCTATAGAAAGTTTTACTGGTTGTTTAGTTTGCTGAATAAATGAAAGATTATCTTGCATGAAGAAAGCATTAATGTATTTTGAAAATGATGGTTGAAACAGGGTGGAATTTAGTAGCTGAGCTGCTTTATTTTAAATGCTGTGTTTCTAGAACATTACACCAAGAGTCTGTTCTTTGCTGGCAAGCAATCACCTGTCAAAAATTGCATGAGACCGTCCTATGTGCTCTACTGATTCCCTTTCAAAAAATGGGGTGAGTGCAGGAGAGATCCACAGCATTTGGCTCTCAAATTACTCATCCTCAGTTTCTTTGTAGACTGCCATATGTGAGTGTTATCGTACTTAATTAAAAAGATGAGAAGGTTCCTTGTCTAGCTCTGGTCCTTCCCACATTTCCTTGGAGCTACTTTATCATGGCCTTATGGATGACCGCTGGACAGTTTTCAACCAGAACTAGAGGACCACTGGATTAGGGAGTGTTTTGGATCACAAAATAACTTGCAGGGCTCTGCTGCCTTTGTGCACTGCCTGTACAGTTCCAATACCCTTTGGAACAGCTTTAGAGGTTGTAAGAAATTTGGGGGGTATCAAAATTATTTATCCCACAGGAAAACAAAAGAGAACTAGGAGAGAAACTTTTCCTATCTAGATGTTTTCTGATTGACTTGACATTTTTTTAAATATGATTTTCTAAAACCAGTCAGAATATCTAGGTATGTAGGCAGAATGGTAGAACAGTGCTGTGTTTGCTGCCTTGTAATTCCCTTAGTATTCTACTTATCTAAGCATTTTAGATTCTTGTTTCTAATTTAATTAACTCATTAATGCTGGCACATGGCACATTCTCCTTCACTCTCCACAAAAATGCAGCTCGCTTATCTAAATAGCAACCTAATCCAGTGGGTGTGAATGTATGATGCATACATTAGCGCTAACAAACTGCTGACCAGCCTAAGCAAATACCTGGGAGTATTGGGCATTAGGCAGGCAGGCCCTGCTTGCAGCATTGCTATGAAATACACTGTGGGCAAAACAAAATCATTTAGCTAAGTTTCAGGTTGAAGAAATGCCGATGTCGCTGTAGTTTTCTATTTCCCAAGTGTTGAAGTTTGAAACATGAGCTCAAAAGAGAATTTTGGAATTATTTTTCCACTTTATCACTTAAAGTCATGACCAGGCTAAATACCATGATGGGGAGAGATAGGGGTGTGGTAATGAAACAATTTTCGTGGCTCACTATTAATCACTAAGCAGAATTTTCTCATCTTTTGTGAAGTGAGATTTTCTGCTGTTGAGATTTTTCTGCTCTGATGGTTGGAACACTCTACCCTTTAAAAAAGACAACAAGGGAAATACTCCAAAAGCTTAGTACAAACCTAGAATTTTTGACTGGCCTATGCCTGGGAAGGCAAATGTAGTGATTTTATAGAAATTTGATCTGTTGAATACACATCAACTCCTTAATTCTTGAATTTTTTTCTTCCAGTTCTGAAAAGGCTCAGACTGTACCGTACTTACTTACCCCTTTTCCTACAAAGACCACAACAAAGGCAAGCATACGCACATTGGTGTTAGCACCAGAGCTGGCAACAGAAACACAGCTGGACAATGGCAGATTCAGTTCAATTCAATTAGATTCTTAGGAAACTGAATCACTCCAGAGATTGGTAATGAGATATAAAATCTTTAACCTTTAGGTCACCTGCTCATTCTAACTAACATTTGCATTGATGACAGTCTTTACTTTCTCATAGTTGCTTCCTGACCTATGCTAGTGATATTATTTTCCTTCTCCTTTCATTGCTGAGGGATAATACCCGTTCTGGTTATTCCCTTTCAGTCTTAAAGCATGGCTGTCGAACAAGCAGGACTATCAGAGTAGATGAAAGTACTTAAAGGTGATCATTTAAAGGTATAACTTTGGCCTCACTCCATTACCCAACAATTTGATGTCCTCATCACAAACCCCGTCCTCTCGTTAACACCTCAGAAAGACACGCAGGCTGCTGAGAGGGAAGATCTTGCTGCCCTATGGGTGTTTTGCCTTCTGGCAGCACTAAGGTGTGCAAAGCAGAGGGTGGGGAAGCTGCATTATCTCTCTCCTGAATTTAAACGGAAGGATGCTGGTTTGCAGAGCTGTCACTTTTGTCATGTGTCATAACTGCTAAATTTATACTAATCTGTAAGAGACAGAAAAATAAATACAGTCCGTTTCCAGTTACTGTGTACTACTTCCCAGCTGGCATATGTTGGCATAGCTCTGTTGAAATGTAACTGCAGTTTCAAACTGTCTGAAAATATCTTGGATGCTTATCTAAAGAATATAATGTTATACGTTTTTATCAGCTAAAGCAATATACATCAATCATCCTTTGTTACTGCTAGAAATGAAGAAGATATTATAATCCAAGAAATTTCTTGCATAGATTTTAGAGAGTTCTTTTCTATGTTAATCACACCGTTTCTCCAGGGCATAATTTTAGAGCCATCTCCTGAAGTAAAGAACATTCTTCTCCCGAGTACTAAAAATACTGCACTTTAGGATATATAATCAAGCTGATACCTCTGGTGTGCTGGCTTTATGAACAGTGAGGGTATACCGTACTGAAGCAAGATCCCACTTAGGTCTTCCCTTGAGAGTTTTTTCTGTGTCCGTACAAAACCTTCTTCCCTGAGCTCAATGCAAAACTGAGAAGACAGTAGGCAAACATCTGGGACCTGCATTCCCTTAGACTGATCCCCATACACTTCTTGAGGATACAGGCTTAACTGCCAAGTGCCTCTATCTTCAGTGCCTTCCCCAATATGGTCAGCATAGATGCACTCTATAGTCCCTTAGAGAAGAGTCCTACAGCGTAAAAATTTCTTGCAGCACAAAGAGCTGTAAAGTGTGCCCCCAAAGATTTGGCAAGGTACACACGTGAGTGCAGTATCAGCGAAGACACCATAAATCAGAAGTGACTTTGCAATAGTTCACAGTTCAGCCAAGCTAAATGGGACAGTCAAGGTCTGCGTGATCACTGGGGTCTCTGCTGTAAAGATATTGACAAGCAAACTGGTCAGGGAAGGCAGATACATTTCTACTGTCTGTAGACACAAAAATAGTATTTCTGATGATTGGGCAAAGTGATTCTCAGTTCTTTTATGTTTCAAGACTGTTCCATCTGGTTCTCCTCTGCTGACCTTCCTGAGGGATGTGTTACCTCCATTTTGAATTGTTGTTAGTCTTTTGATTGGTCTCTAAGGAAGAGATATTTACCTGGGAGGGTCATTTTTTTCTCTGTGACAAGCAGTATGATGCACAAAAATGACCGTCCCAAGATGAAAACTTGTTCTGTTTCTGTTAAGTGCTTCAGTCTGATGATCAGTTTTCTTTAAAGGCCTCCTGAGTTGAGTACTTTGAGGCACCAGCATATGTTGGTACAGGCAATTTATTGTGTTTTCTTGTCTGATAATTACCTTTGATTCAAAACTTGAAGTGGGTTCAGCCTTAGGTTGTTAACTCTTCAGGAGAGATCCATGACAGCCTGCTAACGGTACGATGCCCAGAGATTTGAGCTTGCATGGTGTGTGCAGGGGGTGGAGTGGAGTATGCAGGTCTGAGGCTGCTTCACCAGTACAGGAGTAGGGCCACATGCTGTGCTAGGTAGGGCTACAGTAAATCCACTCCTTGAAGTGCCCAAGGCAGCATAGCATATAAGCTATAGGAATAATTAATAATAGTCCATTCTCCTTTTACTTCTGAACTAGAATTTGGGGTGGTTCCACCAAATACCTGCAGACAGAAACTTCAGACTCTTATTCATTTTAAATAATTGACCTTCTACGGGGATAATTGTCTCAAACTCTAGCTCTTACTGGCTCACTCCTAAGTGGTTCTGTGCTCGCTGATCAACAAAGATTCCCTTGGTGGAAGTCATGCTCTCCAGGAACGATGAATGCACAGAAGAATGATATAAAGATTACATAAGGTCTTTCTTTTGCTAATTTCTGGCATAATCACAAGAACCGTGTAATACATTGCCTGTTTGTTCAAATCTATTGTGGTATTTCTTTTGAGACATGATAGTTAACCAGGAAACAATGGTAATTATGGGATAGCACACCATTGAGATTCCTTATTAGCTGAATTAAATAGTGTATGTAGCTTTAGGATTAGCACTATAAAAAGGAAGCAAGGGATTACAGGTAAACCTGGAAAAAAAGGACTGTGATCACAGTGCAATAACTGAGATTTTTTTTCCATCGTGTGTACATGTTCTCATTGCATGTGTTCTTTAGATGAATGTGTATAGATGCTAATTTTTATCCATTTTGGAGAAAATGGCCTGAATTCTGGTCTTGCATAAGTGTAAACCAGAAGTACAAAACAAGTGTAGGAGACAGCATGTGCTGTTTAACAAAGGCTGAATTTACCACTGGATGGCTTGATAGTTGGACCAGTTATGGTTTCCCCCTTGGGAAGTGTTTTACAAGAGCAGTCCCAGTTGTGATGCCCATATTGTACCTGATGATCCCAGTTTGCGTGCCTCTGGGAGCCCTCTGAATCCCAGCTGGCTTCGGAAAGCTTAACCTGGGGCATCCTGCTCTCCTTGCAGGTGGCCTGTGCTTGGCCCATGGTCAGACTCCTATGTGCCCTCGTGGCAGAGCATTTGGGGACAACTTGGGCAAAGAGTTGCGGTGGTTTTATCTGCTTGATATCGCCACAGTGACAGATGGGATTGTTCACAGGTGCATGAGAAGTCAAGTCTATCCATAGGCATGCAAATACATCTGGGGGCACATGCAAGGCTTATTTTGGGAATGCCAGCTGCCTTACCCTATGGCCAAGCCCAGTGTATTCATGCATCACCTGGCTGTTTGTGACTGAAGGTGCTGTTTGCAATAAGTAAAAAGGATCGAAAACAGACAGATTTGTCTTTTGCTTAGTCTTGGTTTTTAGTCAAATGCAATTAATTTCTCTATGTTTAGCATTAAGTAGCACTGTATGAATATCTCAGCCTTATTAGAAGTATGTTTTTAAATAGACTTGCACGTCAAATCTTGACTAAAAAATGTAGACAAATTCTTGTAGCGAAAATTACCCTTTTTATTAAGGGTAAGATTAAGAGATACAGGATGTTGTCCTGTGATACAGTAAATGCAGTCACTCTGAGATGTGGGAGAAAATTTCTGTATTTGGTTCTGTATTTATGAGTGTATCTGCCTGCCTTAATTTAGACTAGGTTCTGATTTCCGTTATTATTCTACTACTTTCTGTAAATCCTGTATAAATTCATTAGCTTTGCCCATGTTCCTGGATCACACACAATAAATATTACCTTAAAATACAAGCTAAAACTTTCAAACATGTATATCATCAGGAATGTTTAGGAAAAGAGAGAGTTGGTAGCTGTTACTTGTAAGCTGTGGCTTGGTTTTAGTAGAAACCATCAGCCAGGAATAATCAAACCTTACAAAACTGGAAAGACTAATTCCCTCTGTGAGAGCTTTACTGGGTGAAGTTGCCCGGCTCTTCTGTACAGGCAGTGGGACTGTCTGATTATCACAGCAGAATCTTTGACCTTAAAAATGTAAGAGAAGTGCTGAGGGCATTTGTGTCTCATTAAGGATAATGGGAGTTGAAAGCTTTTAGAACTCTTCAGGATTAGGTCCAAAATTTGTACATCATAGTAGCTGTACAGATGTGCCAACAAGCAGGGCTTACTGAGGAGTGCAATTAATGTGAAATGAACTGCTTCCCTCCCCACCTCCCCCTCCCCGGCCCCAGGTAGTTCGTTGGCTCTGCAAATCCAGCTTCCAGTCCAGTTCAAAAGAGACTATGAAAACATGGGGTGTATTGATAAAGACAGTAGTAGCAGATTATCTTTTTTTTAATTTGAGAAGTGACCCAAACATATTGGTAATATTTCTGTCTGGAGAGTTTCGCTTTTTTTGGCACAGTAAATTTGTTCCTGGAACACAGCCTACTATAGACACAAAGTCATTAGCTGCTGGGTTATTATAAAGTCAGTGATGAAAGACAGAAACTGTTAAGTAGGATATTGAAATGTGCATTTAATTTTTTTTTTTTTTTGGTCAGTGATTCTGGAAACAGCCTGACATTTCTAGTTGATCAAAAGGAAAACAAATAACCTCAGCTATGGAGAGAAAGAGACAGCTCCAGAAAAGGGAATTTGGGAAAAGACTTTCTCTGGACAGCAGTCTTGTGGTAAGAATGAATATTTACTGAATTTACCAAATATATCTTCTGTCATAAAAACATAGTTGTTAAGAGGCAATACTCATAATGATGTACATTTTAAAGATGTTTATCTATTCATCACAATATCACAGCCTTTCATGATTTTTAAGATTCTCCAGAGCAAAAGTGCTGTAGGAATTTTACACCATCTTAAATATAAACATGTCATCGTATAGAAGCATGTCCCTGAATTCATTGGATTTACACAAGAAAGGAATCCAGACAAATATACCAAAAGTGTAATTAAAATCCTACTCAGTCTCTGTGGGATCACTCTGTATTGCTTTATACTTAGTATATGAGAGCTCTAGGTAGCTGAGGTCACCTAATCAGAAATGCTTGTTTTACTATTGAGGATACTAGGAAAAATTTGTTCACCATAGTGAATGTATAAACTACTGTAATAACACCTGAAAGAAAAGTGTACATGCCACATGCTGTAAAATAATTGGGTTTGCTATACATAGGATTTGAATTAATTGAGATTGTATTTTAGATTTATTTTTAGTTAATGTTTTCAAATGATGACTGAGATTAACAAGGAGTTTTTATAGCTGTACTATGGATGCATGACCGGAAACTGCTCATAGATGTTGAACAGTTGTGTAAGAGGATAAACCTGCCAATGTCAAGTACTCAGCATGCTAGTGTAATAAATACTGAAACAAGCAAAGATGACAGCACCAAGGAAACCCATGCCATCTCTTTGACATTCACAAAGGTTTTCTTCTGAGGAAGAAGTTTGTTCCTGGGTGTTGATAATAGAGCTACCTCTTTTTTTGAGTACTCATATTGCTGGGACTGATGCTGGGAAGTGCTGGGAGGAAGTGGATTTGGCATTGGCAGCCTCAAGGGCTGGATTCAGCCTCTAGGGGTTGCGCATGAACAACATTTTGGCTCCTCACATGAAAGCCACAAATATTAAACTTTGCCCAATGAACTGTACTTCTTCACTCATAGATAATGTGTCAAATGATTCACAAAACAGTGCTTGAATGAGAGGAAAGGACAGCAGCAAGGGCATTAGAGAATAACCAAACACTCCCTTCCCAGAACGTACCGATAGTCATATGAAGTCCTCATCTCTGACGACTTCTTGAGCAGATATTTCTCATCTCCTGTAACATCTCCTTACACACAGGTAGTGATTGTGGGACCCCAGAGCCCTGTTGCCTGCTATCCTGGGCAGCAAGGCCTCATCCATGCCTGTGCAAACCCCACTGTGTGAGCTGCCCACAGCCCGCTCCGGCCAGCCGCTCCTGCCTCACTGGCACTGTGGCTCGCTGTTGAGATTTTCACCACCAAAAAGGTTACAAAGACCTCCTAGAAAATAGAAACTCTCCCGTCCCATCTCTTTGGACTGACTTCTGTATCCCCATGCTGTAATGTGTTGCTCTAATTTGTGGTGACAATTTGTCTCAGGCAAATTAAAGATGATTAGTCTACCTTGAATTTTACATGTTATTACAACTATGTAATTTCCTTCATCTTATGCTATACTGGTGTTTTGGGGCTCTTTTCAAAGTAAAAAGCCCACTGACATGCTAAAAGCAGCAAATATGGACTGAGCCAACTTCAGTCTATCCACTGATGCCTTTCATTTATCTGCTGTGCTCTTTAGCAGGGGCCAGAGGAGCATCCCCTCCCTCCCAGGTTTCTGCTGCTCTGCAGGCCTTCGAGGACTCTGCTCTTCTCCCTTAGGCCTTAGCTAGCAGGTCAACACTTCTCAGGTAGTGTTAGTTGACCAATGAAGAAATGTGCAGAGCACTTTTCAAAAGGGGCCTGTCCTTTTCCTTAGCTTTAAAATGGCACTGTTTCTTATGATGATGAATTACATCTCTTTATTTTGAAAAATAAAAATAGTGAGAGAGAAATAAAAGTAACGAAGAATAATGAGTCATCCCCCAGACTCTGAGCTGATCTCAGGACCCTAATGAGAAACTGTCTAAACTCCCTCCCTGGTCAGGCCTTGCAGCTCAGTGCTCTGATGGCAAGAGGTAGCTGTTTTCAGGTTGTTCAGCCTGCAACGAAGCCAGCCTTCTCAGCTTGCATGCGCTCAGCAGGTCACATCTTGCTCCCAGCACCATTAAAACTATTTCAGTTGTCTTCTAGCTTGTGGGCAGAGAAGGTAGGTTTAGTATGAAATCACAATTTTATCTAATACACTCAGAGTCAAACAAAATCTGGCAGGTTTTGTATGCTCAGAAGTGTGTTTATTCCCAGGGCCAACCACTGTTATTAGTTCTAGGCATGCTCTCCCAATTTCTCTCCCCCCAAAACAGACTCCAACCTAAATCCTCCAGCTAAAATGTACTGCTGAGATCCAAACAATCAGCCGTGAACTATCAATATTTATCTAACAGAAAAGAAGAACACTCATGGAAACTGGGTACTGAAAGCCAAGGGAAATGCTAGTAGTTGTGAATTTTGCACAAAGATGTTGCTTATTATGGCAAATCAGTATGTTTTTCCCTAAATATTTTCACTGACTAGATTCAGCCTTTACTTAATGCAATAAGATAGAAATTTTGTTTTCCCCAAGGTGACAACATTGTCTGCTGTGTGGATGGGAACAAGGTACTAGGTATTTCTGGCTTCCAGTCCCACCTACTGCTAGTTTGGGTTTAATTTATAGCCAAGATCACTATCTTAATTCTTACCCTTCCCCATCAGGAAGGGGGAGTACAGAGAGACATTTGCCAATGTCATAGGGAATATTGTGTGTGTAACACCATCAAAAGTGCTTTGTGTAACAATCAGTGCTACCTGCATATTAAAATGCCCGTAAGGACTTAATTAGAGGAGAAACAGAAACTGTAGCTGTATGAGAAGGTGATGCTCCCTCCCTGCTCTTCCGCAAGTGGTAAGTATGGTGGGAGACTGTACACAGAAGAAAAACAATTGTCAAGCACTGGCTTGAGGTCAATGAATTTGTGGATTTATGCCAATATGTGCCTGCTGAAGATCTGTGTCTGATTAGCCCATGTTACTGTGAAGGTGTTGAAGGAAACATGTGAGGGAAAGATGAAATATTACAATATTTTGAACATATAAACCCATCATACCATTAGGCTGACACACCCAGTTTTAAAACAGTGTCTTCTGCTGCACGTGGCATTTATAGGTTATGCTTGCCTGTAGGGTTTCTCAGGGCATACATCCGTTTTCAGTACTTGTACGTTACAGTTCAATGTCTAGTGAAGCTTTATATTGAGTAGAATGTGTATAACTAGATTAGGAGTGTCATCCATACATTTAATTAGAAATATGTGAGCACTGTTCATTGTTTACTGCCAGCTACTATTTCATAATAAATTGGGAAAGACATTTTGAGATTTGAGTGCCTTCAGCAACGTGTTGGTAAATCACACCAGATGCCCTGAGACTCCATGGAATTCAACTGGGCAAGACAAAGTACTTTCTGTTCCTGTCATTTTCCCCAAATTCCTATTCTATCATACCTTCTCTTAATTGTTGCCTTCATATTGCATGTCTGTCTTCATGACCCTTGTATCCACTCTGTTACCAAATTCTATCTGAGCACTATGTTTTAGTCCTTTCCCCCCTTACATCCCTCTTCTCATATCTCTTCCCAAAGGTTTTGTGTTTAACCTCTCAGGCATTCAGGGCTGGACCCTCTGATTGATTGGAAAATCTGGCCCTGATTCTCTTGAAAGCAGCTTCTTGCTTAGTAGAGTCTTCCAGCATTATCGTATCTCAGAAAGAATTCAGATTTCTGTGTGTTTAAAGGAAACATGTTTCTACTTTTGTACTCTGGACCATGAGATACAAATAGCCCTTTCTGATAACATTCCTCTCCCTGCCTGGCTGTGCTGCTTTTCCCATCTGCATCAGATTGTAATCTTCTTCTGGAATGTTTTTTGCATGATTTAATCTACAAGTAGTGCACAGTGATGTTTAAAACAAAAATTTCCCTCTTCCTCCTTCATGTCTCAGACTCTGAACATACAGGCTATGATGGTATTTGATGGGAGAGGAAAGGAAAGAGTTGGTTCTGGAAAAAAAGACGTGGCTTCAAACTCCTTAGAATATGGATCTGGGCCTTCAAAATATGAGCATAAATTTCACCAGTGTTTTGTATTCAGTCCCATCCCATCAAAGAATGAGTTTCAGGCTTCAAATGAGGAGGATCCAGTTCAGAAACATCCTTCAAACAACATGCCAGTGAGAAATTTCATAGACATTAAAACACTCTTCCTTACACCATAGGCATAGTTGCTACTTTTTGATCACCTAGCTAAAGGAGAAGAGTTCAGTGTTGTTTCATATACCACTCTACCAACTTTCCAGCTGGTGTCTTGGGGGAATAAGCTTTACAATGAGGGCAAATAAACCTTTTTAAAATTAAAAAATATAAATGCACAAATATGTTCATAGAATGTACTTCAGAGAACATCCTTTTTTAGAGAGTGATTATGGGCCTCATGCATATTTGAATTAATGCTTTACTGTAAGTTAGAAGTTTGAAGCCATGTGTTTTAATAAGATTCATAATCCTACTGCTGTTAAGAAATGCCAGATAATGCAACAGAGGAATCGATACAACTGCTGCTCAGGTCAAAGGGGAGTCTTGCTGTTCGCTACAATGAAATTAGACCCTATCAGCTTTTAGTTGTAATATCACAGGTATTATTCCAAAAATCTCTAGTATAGCCAATGGCTGTTATTGCTCTGTAGGTTTCCAATATTGGCAACAGGTTGGAGATTTTTTATACACCTAGACACTCATTTACATTTGCAGACAAAGCAAGTAAGCCTGCAATGACAATGATGTTTTATAGCTTTAAATTCAGGTGAAACAATTAGGAAATATTAACTTCATAACAATTCTTACAGGAAATCTTATGAGATCAGTTAAAGAAAATAATATCTTTGTAATTTCTGTCTGATATTTAAAAACCAAAAACCAGTTATAACAATCAAAACACCATACTTCTGAAAATCAAACTGATTTGAGGTAGGAGGACTAAAGAAGATCTCTGATTTGTTTTTAGTTCTAAATAACAGGTCTCTGTCCCATCATATTATTATGACATTAGTAAGTATATTTTATACTATATATGGTTATAAGATGACAAGATAGACAGCAATCAGAGAATAAGGTCCTTCTGGATTGCTGCATAAGAAATCGAGACCAAAGCAATTGATGTTATTGCCACAGTACTTCCGTGTAGAATGAAAATAAACTGCAAAATTCATAATGTTGATGGAATAATTTATTTGCAATACATTGCTTAGTTGTCTAATAGCTCCATGTCAGATTGTTTTCTGTTTAGACTGGCATATATGGCTAGTAAAAGAGAAACAGATCTTTCTGAAGAACATTCTGCCTTATCATATGGCTTAAATCCTTAAATGCTTTAGGTTTTGTTTAAAAGAACAGATTTACAAAGTGAAATAGTGTGAATATTTCATGACTTCAAATTTTTCCATGAATAATTTTTTCATGTTAAATCTTTCATTTCAGCATATGTAGTTGAAAATAACTAGGGAATGAAACCAGGTAAAAACAGGATGGAAAGGGATTTTTCTGCATTCTTTTTTCACTTCAGACTGAAATATATGAAGAAAATTAATATGAAAACACATAGAAAAATAAATATTGTACTTTAGTAAAATTGAAACATGTATTTCCTTAGTACAGGTATAATGAAGACTTCTTTATGTGACAAGGTTGCTTTGATAATATTTATAATTTATTATTTGGTATGTGGGAGAGGCAGCTTAGGGAATACTATTAAAAAGCTAATGAAAGGATTGATTGTATTTCAGGTTTTCCCTACAGAACTTCTTCAACAAAAAGAAAAATAGAAAAAAACCCACGCCCAAACAGACCTAAAGCTAAGCTTTTAATAAGTTGTGTAGGATGAGGAGAGTGTTAGAACGTATCACTGCCACCAGGGCCACATTGGCTACTCTGTTCACTGGGGTGCTCTTTGAGCATAATAAAAGCCCTGTCCTTTGCCTGATCCAAACTGTCCGGTTGTGTCCCAGACCCTTTTGATCCAGAAAAAGTCAATGTTTCAAGCTGTGCTCTTTATTTGTGTGGATAATTCCCAGCCTGACTATACCCGTGGTTGGCCCTTAGAGTTGTGGTGGCATTTAGCTGGGGAGATTTGAGAACAGAATATCTTTTTGAAGCAGCCAGCATTTATCAAAGTAAAAGTTTTTGTTTTATTTAAAATGAGGCTTTTGCTTCTGAAAACAAACTGTGGTAAAGTGCTTCTCTGGTGGCTTGTGAACTGTGCCCTGCTGCTTTCATTCTGGTCACAAGCTCCTGTGGGGCTCGGTAGGATTAGCTTTAATAACACCACTTTGTTGTAATAGGGGCAGTGGTGTAATATAATGAATTGTAATGGGGCATGGGAGTAACACCTTCATCTAGTCTACCTGCAATGGTGTTTTGCATCAAGTGTAAAAGCACTAAGTTGAATCAGAGACCTTTGTTGAGAAATGTGCATGAGTTATCTGTGAGTAACGCACGGGGCTGGGAGCCAGGCATTTGGGGGTTTAGCCCAACACCTGTGACCTCTAATCGATTTCTAACTTAGTTTAATAATTAATTAATTCAGTTTTCTCATCAATAAATTTGAGGTTATAAAAATTTCTTTAGCTTATAAGTATTCTAAGGATGATCTGTTATTAGCATGTGTCTGCCGCTTGCTTTGATATCTTCAGATGAAAGGTGCCACAGAGAAAGCGACGTTATAGCAAAGCTGTGAAGAGTACCGTGACAGCAAGGTGGGAGGGGAATTCTTCATATGTGGGAATTAAATTCAGTGAGGGATATAGCCCTGACTTTTTGCTAGTTGACTGTGACGTTCACAACGTGTCTAACATCACTATATAACATAATGTAATCCAGTATTTTGAAATGAAAGGTGGCATTAAAAATATTGCCTACTCAAATGTTGGCTAATGTTCTAATGTTCATAGCCTGACTATCCTTTTTCCACCTAAAGCTGCTGCAAAATTCCTTATGAATCTGCAAATATTTTCATTCGTCTCAAAACTTGGATTTTTATTTGTATGTGAATTTATAATTTAGAATTTTATTCAGTTCTGCTTGGATACAGCATCAGAAGAAAAGCATGTACCAAGAGCATAATCAGGCACTGCAAAAGCACAGTGCAGCACTGGAGAACATGTGCAAAACATGAGCCTCAAACAGTTTTCACAGTGTGCTGCAGAGGCAAGTGAAAATATCCGTAACATTCAGTGCAAAGGGAGCGTAAGTCAAGGAGAACGGTTTAATAAAGGTGACAATTGTGTTGTTTTGAGTTAGAAGACAGAATACAGGAAAGAACAGCAATGAAATACATGTACTGTTACTAACTAAATAGGTTAATGTTTGCACAGTCAAACCCTTAAAACATAGAGTTGACATAAGGACACGGTAAACTGAATTACTAAGGGAATATTAGACAAGTCTATTCCTTATGGCAACGTTAGTATTGCTTGCACTATTCTGCAAATCTGACAGTAAGGACATTTAGTCCAGACAGGGCAAATGAAGTGCTATCAGCTGTCAATATAATAGACAGCCCTGAAATCTGCTGGGAACTCTGTGCAAAAAAAAAATCCCAGTGTGGGTGGAGTGTGTAAAATCCAGAAGAAGAACAGATTGTCTGTTGTGCACACCCAGTGCCTTTAAACACCAGGACTTTGCAAAAATGGAGCTATCTATAAACGGATTGTCAATAGCACACACTCGTCTGCATTTTCATTTTTAATAAAGTGTAAATTGCAACAAGAGCTCTGGGATATCAGGCACTAGAAAACACACAAGAAAAGAATCGTCTGAATGGGTTAGTTCACAGCAGAAACCAGGGAGAGGTGAGGAGAACAGAGAAACCACTGGTGGGACAGGAGCGCTTAGGCTTCACTGATATTAGCATATCACTAATGCTAATGGTCTGCATGGGTTTAAGGGCATCATTTACAAGCACAGCAGTGCATCTAGGGTACTAGAAGTACAGTCTACATTATCTTGGATAAAGAGAGCATAAAGTCACCAGTTTCACCAAGCAAGGTGGATGATGGCACTTCTATATAGCAGCGGTGAAGACGTCTGGTTTGGATTTCATTTGCAGAAGAGAGATTCAAAAATAAAGAAACGTGTAAAGCACTGGGTGTCCTGCTAGCAGTCAGTTACTATGTGCCGTTCTTGGACTCCTGGAGCGGCCTCGCAAAACCTAACTAAAAAACACAGGGGGTGCAAGTTCGAAAGGAATCCATGAACCCAGGGAATTACGTTAGAAGAAGTAAATGCCAGGCCTAATGTGAAGATATGGCTCTATTAGGTGCCACAGAAAGGACTGAAATCCTTGCTTGGAGTAATACAGATAGTGACCTCTTTCTTTGATTAAAGCTAGTTTACACCTAGAGAATCCAGTGAGTCGTCTCACGAACTGGAGATGTAGATAAACAGTGAGGAGTAGCTGCATAGCAAGCTCGACAAGATACTGCCTGAAGAGAGAACAAAAGTAAAAAGCTCATCTATTGCCTTGAAAACATGGAAATAGTGCATGGAGCATGTTGTTCCTGAGCAACAGTTGGAACAATA
>NW_010549935.1:64445-92389 GCF_000687285.1 Phaethon lepturus | reverse complement strand
TTCCTGCTGGAAGACTCCTCAATGGTTTATTGATCAAAAGCACTGACACCAACAGAGGCAGAAGTGCGCTCCGAGAGAGGAATTATTTACCATTTGTTGCTGCACATCAGAAGTTACATCAATAGGTATGTATGGCGACAGGGTGACAGCTGAAACGGAGCCCAGATCCCTAGAGAGCATCCTTTGACAAACTGCTGGCTTTTGCTTTCTCATGTCTTCCGCACATAAACTTAAAGCGACAAACATGAGACTTGAAGGTTAAAATAAAAGGTTTAAGAGAAATTTGTATAGCTGATCTGCCCTTGTTCATTGTTATAGAACTTGATGCAAAAACGGAGGAAAGCTAAGAAGTACAGAGAACAGAAAAGATGATTTTACTAGTGCCTGCAAATTAGCTGGCAGATGGAGTGAGAAATACAGAGGACAATGATATTCTGTGGCCTTTAAAAAAAACCAGGAAAATCAGTCCATGTTGTTACAGAATCTCAGCAAATTCCCTGTCAGACTTTCCACATAAGAATATTAAATCATAAACAATTTCTAAAAAGCTTTTAAAGACACTGACTTGGCTGCAGGGGGGGAACTAAAAATGAAAATGAAGGAAAAAGCAGGACAAACATCTGCCTGTGTTTTGAAAGAGATTCATGAAGAAAACCTCAGCATGGTACAATGCAAAATTTGGGTGCAACAAAAAGAAATGGGTGTCAAATGTTCAAGCTGACAAATGCCAGAGACCGAACTATGAGAAGTTTGTGGTAATTTGTGCATAGCGAGGCTTAGAAGAAAACGATCATAGATTCATCTCAGTGCAGGGGAGAGAACTGTGTGCTGAGAGCTGATTTTTACAGGTTTTCTTCAATATCATCCAGTTAGGGACATATTAAGGAGAAATCTTGCTGCGGAAATATTTGACTGAGAGTAGATTTTTGTTTTGGATGGAGCCTCACGTCATGATTCGGAGGAGTTTTGATGATTTGCAACATGCTGTCCAGGCTCTGCTCCCCGGGGGCTCCCGGGTAGCTGGCGGGTGCCTGCCATCTGGTCCACAGCCAGCTCAGCAGCCTCCTGCCCACTCCTGCCCGTTCCTGCCCTCTTCCCCGAAGATGCCGGCAAGGAGCAGGCTGCATGCAGGGGAGAAGAGCTTGAGTGGTGTGAGCCTGCTTCTGGCTGCGATCTTGGGCTGCTCTCTCCCTTTCCCCCTGCCTCTTCTCCATCAATTACAAAGTGTAGCTGTGACAGATGTCAGTCCAGCCACAGAAGAGGAAAGGTCATGGAAAGCTGCATATCATCGGCCGAGCCGGAGATAAGCAGTTACCAAGGGAAATGGATATACCGGGGACCCTTATCTAGGTCTATTAACCTACCAAACGCAGCAGCGTAATTGGAGGCTTTGCCTGCCCAGATGTTAAGAGCAGAAGGCTGCCTGTAACAAGAGATCTGAGGAGATTGGGGTTAACTAAATAGGGATTTTATTGACAAACCTTTTAAAATGCTTCATGCCTTCAGCAATTAAACATAACACACACCCTGAGAAGGACACATCTTCTCTGTCTCTCACAGTTGCCTGATTGCGCTTGAGTACAGTCCTGGGGAGAAGAGAGAGAGAAATTATGTCCTATGTTGCTTTATAGTGTTGATATAATTCCCTACCCTGCAAGACTGAGAATGAATAGTGAATCTCCCTCCTGCTAGTTCAGTCATGGCATCCTCTCAAATGTCCTATTTTGAATATTGTTGCATCCCAAGAAGAATCTACAGTTCTCTCACAGAGTTGTGCGCATGTAAATATACAAAGGGGAAAAATAACTTTGCAAAAAGGTATGAAGGCATATCCAGACATAGATTTATGTTACAAATAGCTATGGTCAACTTTCCCTGGTATTCTTGAGTTTTGCTTATTTTGTCCACCTACTCACAGTGACTGTGGGATAGCCTCAAATCAAAGCTATAGCTTTGAACTGTCTGCAAACCAGAATTTCCAGCCTGTGTTAAAAATCCTGAGATTTTGATACTTGGTTTAGTCCCAGATGGAAAATCCTGGGTTTGTTCTAAAAACATATATATACTTTTGGCCCTCTGGCTCGTTTACTTCTATAGCTATAACAGTTGATGTACACTAAAAGAGATGATGTACACTGTTTTGCTCCATGAGCTTACAATTTTGATCGTTAGATAAAGTGCGTCTTACTGAAAAGTTCAGTTAAATCACTATATGTTTTGCCTTTATGGAATAAGTGTTTTCTGGTTAAAAACCACGCTGCCAAAGAACTGGCTAAATCTTTCACATGGAAAATATTCTGCTTCATGCTGTCAACAGAGCTACGCAGAACTCTGCAGTGTAAATACATCTTTTGCTCGGCACCCCTGGAGGCAGGGACGTTCAAGGGTAGATACTCCAATACCAGACATTTTTCTTTACTAGGGAATCTGTAAGTGCTTGTCAAGCTCTAATTGCTGTGAATGGCTCTGCTAGCAGTTCATTTCTATTTACTTCTGTTCTTGCACCTCTGAGCTTGCCTGTCTGTTTTTGCTTTTAGGGCTTCATTTGACCCAGATAGGAAGTGAGCTGGGATCATCACAAAGCATTTAAAATAATTGGGTATCAACAGCTGGCTTTATGGGAAGCTAACAGTGTAAATCCAGACAGTTTTTACTATTTCAATGGGTATTTTTTCATATAAAGTGGATTTAAGTAATTTTGGCTGGGAAACAGTTTCCCAACTTCTTTCTATAATAATACCTTAGAGTTTTTCATTACAGTGAAAATCTCCAGGAGGTCTGAAGGGAAAAATTACCTCCACTGTTTCCAGACACCCAATATGTTTTTCCCTGTGCTTGAATTTATGAGTTTTGGCAAAGATAACTCATGATATGATTGCGTTTCAGGGTAGTGGTTTCTTGCATTGAATCCCAAACCAACGTGTAACTGTTCAGAAGGCTCGTATGTGTCTTTGGTGATGTACACATATGGGACATGGCTCTCCAAAATCCTACCGATCTGTTTTCACTTCCAGTGTATTATTCACTACATAATGTATTGAAACAGTTTTTTGAAGTACTAGTTATTTCCCAACTTCTTTGAAAGTTTTTATGGCATAAATTGCAGTCCTAGTAAAAAAGAGCAAGATTTGACTCTTAATGAAAATTCTTTTGTTTGTATTGCTTTGTAAGTCAGTTCAAATATACCTGGTTATTAAAGAGCTTTCCTGAAAGACAAGTGCTTGAATCAAGTCACTCCACAAGGGGTAATGCAGAATTCCTTTCAGATTTAAGCATTAGACTGGGAAAGAATGGTTATTTCTGTCCTGGGAAATTTGATTCATTATTTTGACATTTTGTTTTCAACTAAAACTATTTTTTTACTTAGAAATGTTGAAAATATCTCCTCTTAAACTGAATTTATTTCCTTTCCACTTTTGCTGCAATGCCTTCAGAGGGTCATCATTTATATGCCTTGCATTCCCCTGCTGCCCAGCTACACTATGGCAGGTGTGGAGCACCAGGTTACACAGCTGTCGTCCTCTGAAGTGCTGTCTCTGGAGGGGAAGCAACCCCAGACTTTACCTGGTACACGAGATGGAGGAGGTGGGGGTACTCAGCAGGTGAACTACGGTGCTCTTTGTGACCTTAAGCACACTGTCCTTGAGCATACAAACAAAAACCTTCTGACTCATAGTAAGAAGGGGTGTGTGGGCATGTGTGTGTGCATTAAATTTGTGTAAATTGTCCCCAGAAATTAAACATTTTCTGTTATCCTGTCCTTCTTTTGGGTGTGATAGAGTTAATTTTCTTCCTAATAGCTGGTATAGTGCTGTGTTTTGGATTTAGTTGCTGTCTGGGGCTAAACGACAACATATCCTAAAGGAAATCTGTTTTTTAATAAAGATATTGGCACTTTCCTTCAAAAATTCTAATTTTACTCGTGGAAACTGCAGTCTCCTCTAGAGCAGTCAATAGAAAATTCCTGAACAGCTTTACTAAAGCTATTCAAGATGCTGCTTCTTCCTTTAGCCAATCTACCTATTGCCTTATTCCATTAAGTAGAAATTTCAGTTTCTACCAATTAGATAATACATCTGAGACAGAAGAGTACATACTCCATATAGATTAAGGTGGCAGAATCTGACATTGCAAGTGTTTGCATCTTACTTAATTTGTGTCTTTTACATCCCTTAAACTCCAGGAACCTCAGTGGACTTTTTCCTGATCTACATCTGTCTCTCTGACAAGAGACAATGTCCTCTGTTTATTCTATAGCTATTTTCATTCAAACATTCTTAGTTATCAACTAGTAGCTCATACTTGTTTCTCCTGCTGTTACTGAGGGCTTGATGGGAGTTTTCTCTCATGTTGTGTTTTTGTAAATTGGATCATCTTGTGATACTGAATCACGCCGGTTGTCACTGGCTAAGCAGTGGGTTCCTCCTAACCCTCTTCCATGTGCGGTTCTGTTTGATGGGATTGTTATTTACTTTCCAACCACCTTGTAATCTTGGTTTCATCTGTGTCTTCAAGCTTTCCTCTGAGTACCACATCAACTACATTGCCAAAGCTTTTTTTTTTTTAATCTGTAGGAATTCAGCAAAAGCTCAGGTCTTGCTGTCTCAGCAGGGCGCAGAGTGTTTGATTTATGTCTGGATAACAGTACAAGTTGAATTATTGCAGTAGCTGGCTCACAGCCTCCCAGACTGGCTTCTACATGGTATTCTGAAGTTTGCGCAAAATTCACTATATGTGCTAAAGGACATACAGTTAATCGTGTCCAGAAATCAGTATGCCACAGTTATACGAGGCACTGAATTATTTTTGAATGTGGCATTGTTTAAACCTAGAAAGTTTTATATAATCTTCCCTCCCCATGTGCCCGTGTCTTGGACTATCCCAGTGTTTGTATGACGTATGAATGAATTTTATGAGCATAACATACATCATTGAAGAGAGTTGTCTCACAAACTTTGTTCACTTACTAGAGTCAGACACTGCTGGTGTCTTGCTGCTATTTCCCTCTGGTGCAGAAACTATTTCCTTTTAGAGTCAGTCCTAAGTGACCTGGGAATCTCCTTTGATGGAGGGTATGTGTTTCAAAGTAATTAACTTTTTTTGCATTCACCAGTTTTATGACTACTCATTAGCAACTAAATTAAGCTTTTTGATTTATAATTGTCAATTGTCAATTGACTAGTGACTGCAGGTGTGTTGCTTTGGGCATTCAACTTTGGGTACTTTATTTACAGAAATGTTGGAAATCTTGAAACACAGGTCCCATTAAGTGGGACCCTGGAAATTTTCAGACACCTTAAGTCACCAGTTCCTTTGAAAGTCTTAACCAGTAAGCCTTCACCTCTCCAGAAGTTACATGTACAAAGATGTGCTTGGCAGGGAGCTGCTAGCTGCAGAAATGTGAGCCTTACCTACCATGCCAAGGTAAAGATTGGTAATTATGCACAGATCAAAATATTCTTCATCTGCCAAAACTTCGCTAATGTGGATTTGACATTTAAAACCACTTTATTATCTATAAAGAATAGTTTATGTGGCACCTAAATTACCGCATCTACACTTTTGAGTACAGAATTAAATTTTTGAAATGAGCAATTATATTAATTAATTCATTTATACATTAAGATTAATTAAAAATAAATCCTTCAAGTATTTCAGGACTGTGAGATAATTTTAAAAATTGCATTAATGGAGGAATAGTACCAGCTCTTTAAACTTTCAAAAAAGTCAGGCTTACAGTAAGTACATTTAAAATTTTTTCACACTGTTCTTCATAGCTAAAAGTTTCTTCTTCAGCGGAGACTCATGCACAATATTCTTTTTCCTTCCAAATGGTAAATACATACTCCATGTTGTCCCACTTGCATAAAGCAGAGAGCATAGGTGCTTTCTTGAAAAATGCACTATTCAGAATAACCGTTACATCCTATTGGGATGGGACAAGACTGGAAGGATGCTTGCTGTTTCTCCATGCACACTGTGTCTCTACCACCTGCAGAGGACAGGCAAGGCAGAAGGTCAATTCCAGCACTCCTAGAGCTCACAGTGGTTTAAGGGCAGACTGAGTTAAGGTATGATGTGTATCATGTTGGCCCATCTCATATGTAATGGCATCAGGCCTTTCTAAGAAGGATGCTGGGACTGACTTTCCTGCCTGTCACTGACTATAGGTGTTGCTGATATTTGGGCCAAGGACAGTGTCTGTCACAGCTCCATACTGCTGGTCAGGACCAATTTTAGGCCCTGGAAAGGGAAGACCAACACAGCCTGCAGCTTTCTTACCCACTGTGTCCCCGGTGGCCCTCATAGATGTGGGCTTCTGTTGAAAAGGGTTTTACCACTTTCAGCCTGAATTCAAGGTAGTCTTGAAGCAGTGGTAATACTCTGTACTTTGATAATGCAATGCAGCCAGAAAAAAAAAATAATTTTAGAAATTAAGATAACCAAATGCAGAGCTGTAGACAGCACTATTGCTGATCACGATTGTATGCCAAATGCTTTTCATTACCAGAGCTAACCTCTGTGCCTGTGATTTTTATACCCTAGCATGGTACCCTAGCATGGATATATCTCCTTAAAACTTTGACTCTAAATTTGTAATGCTTGCTTTTCAGGATAATTAAAATATCCTTGCAATACTTTTGCCTGTAGCCTTCTGCTGATAGTGTCAACTCTAATTTTAGCCCTTTTGTACTGACAATTTAGTTAGTACAGTTTTGTGGCTCTGTGCAGACATGCTGTCAGGTCTGCCCTCACATGGAAAGCTCGGTTGATGCAGGCTCTACAGGAGGGATGGAGATAAGTTGCCCTATAAGCTGGTGCTGGGTCAAAGTACTGATTTGAACGTACTTGTTACACCTAACACAGTGAGGTGCATTTCAAACTCTTACCTGTAAGCCTCAACTTACCTCGCAGAGATACATATATTATTAACAACTGTAAATGTGTCCAATCCTTTTGTAAAACCGGCCTCCAGTATTTACTGCCATGATGGTCTGCAGTCCCGAGGCAGTAGGTGTAATCAGCCGAGGTTAATGATACTTTTGGTGGGTTTTTAGTGAAGTGGGCTCATCATGTTTTACATGTGCTCAGACAGATGCCCCAGAGAAGGAAATAAGACAGTTTCTGAAATGAAAGAACTACTGCAAATTAAAACTCTTGACCCAAATCCTTGGATCCAAACATTTCTTAATAAGTTTAGCTTAGGGCCCATGTCAAATAAGAGGCAATAACTAAGCCAATATATTGTCCCTCAGTGGAATTTAGGATTGCTGGAGTTTGCTGAGGTAAATACTGTGGATGAACTTTTGATAGTATTCAATAATTTTCTGACCTTGGCTAATGGTGGTAACCATAATTGGATCTCTTGCTGCAGGGTATAACATGGTCTCCTGTAAAGTTAGGAGACAGTTTGTCCTTTCCTGGTACTTACCTTTCACTAAGATCCCGGTACTGCAGGTACTCAATAGGCAGCTGGTTTGATCTGTGCTTTGTCATGTGTGCTCCTATAGGATTAAAAGACAAATAAACATTCAAGAGATAGAGTTCAGTGTTTTAATATGTATGAAATAGAACTAACTGTAATTCAACAATATTAAGTTCCTTTTTCTCACATTAAGGTTAAAATTTAGGACATATTTTGGGAGATGTCTTAGTACATGTAAGTTTGGAGATACAGGTTTCCAATTTCAGAACAGAGATGTACCATATTTGAAAGTATGAGAAAAAATTCCAATTTTCTTGCAAATAAATAAGGAGAAACCTTCTAACTCTTGTTTACCTTGTTTTCACTGTTTGAATTTGTAATTTCAACTCTTTTCTTCCTTTAGGACTGGAGACTGATAGGTCTTTTTATCATTGCCTGTTATACTTATTAAAATACAAAGTCCTAAGCACACTACTCGGGCTTTGAACTTGCTCTTATTTTCATTCATGTACAGTCATATGTAAAATTTTAGGAAAGTATCAAACCCTACAGGCAAGACAGGGAACTTATAAACATATATACAATATATATATTTAAAATAACTTTTAATGTGATCTTAGAGCACCAGAAGCAATTGTGAGATAAAATATGCAACCTAAACCAGTTCTTGTTTATTTAAAGAACAGGTTAAATGATATGGTAGGCTAAGACAAGCAGAAGGAGGGGGGGGCATTTAAGTTTAATGCTAACTGGCACACTTTCTGCCTCGCTAATCTACGTATTATAGAAGAACTTCTTTGTCAACCTCCATTTCAAAATTAGGCTTGCAGCTTGAAGCTACAATGTAAAGAAGAGACAAGGCCTGATTTCACCCCTATAACCTTCAGAGTGAATCAAGAATCATTTTAAGAAAGTTAGTGGACCAAGCTCTTATGTGATATAAATCAGCACTGATGATAATCAAGCTATTTCAGTTTATACTAAGTAAGAATCAGCTGCAATTAAGAGCTTAACAGTCAAATAAGTGTGACCAAAATCAGGTCAACAGACTAGAAACCTGAAATATTTCCTTTTGCTGAAATTTTTGAAGGGTAGGTTTGATGCTGCTCCATGAAGGACAGGCTGGTGAAGTTTCTACAGATTGGTGCTGGTCTGAGTGAAGGCAGGAGCCTAGCCCTGTAGCTCTGTGAAATTGCTTTGTTCCCTCAGAGGAAATCTCATCAGCATACTCTTGTGTCTGGTTTTCATGGATCTCTCTCAGAGAAAGAAGTGTCAATAGCTTAAGCACTTAAGCCTTTTTTGGTGTTTTGAACAGATTGCTTGGCTTGTATAGCAACTTCAGAAATCGAGTGTTCAGAGTAAGCATCCTTCCAGTCATCCTAGGGATTCAGTTTGGGTTCAAATGTCTTATAACCTGTAGGTATTACAAGTCATCTCCTGTATCAGTCAACTGAGAGCATGAATATTTTCACCCCTTGGCTACACAGCCCTTGTAATAACTTATGGTGTCTTATCTAAACATCCCTTGCTCAGTAACTGATGTATGAGTCAGGAGGACGAGTGTCACACGAGATATAAAATGTGTTACGTTAAATTTCCCTTTCCTTCAGGGAAAACCTATAAAGAGTGAAAATTACTAATAACCCATTTCCAATCCCCCTGCAACAGTAATGGTTAGCTTTATTTAAATAGAACTAAAGAGATTCCCTATATTTTCTTGGTGGAAAGCATTTCTTTCTTATGGAGGACATACGATTTCCCAAGACCAAAATTTTTGCCAGGCCTTATAGGAAATGAATTCCAAGAATGTGTGTTGCAGCCACTGGACTTGGCCATCCCTCAGTGTCTGTGCCTCATCCAGTCCAGAGCCATGATGCTACTCACTAGTTTGCCATGGGAGAAGGTAAAAGGTGTCAAGATTAATGGTGCTAAGTGTAATGGTATTTGCTAGGTTGTTACCTGATATTTGTCTGTGCTGGAAGGACACGTACCATGTTGGATGGTGCTGGTTTATTTGACCATAAGCTTGACCTCACAAAGCCCTGTCCACCTGCAGTTTGCTAGTAAGGCCTTCTCATCTCTTGAAGGGGAAAAGAGGCAGCTCTGTAGATCTCTCCCATCCCATGGACTCCGTGGCGGCAGGAAGCATCTACCCCGTATCTGTTTCGCTCATCCAGAGCCTGAGAGTTCACAGGATGGAGCCAGGACCTAAACAGATATGTTGCTTTCATAAAATATCATGTTCTGCATCAACCGGGGGAGCCTGTTCCGTGGTTCTCAGTGGAACAATACCCTGTCTTTATACTTTCCAAAGTTTATTTCAGCAAGACTGAAAAGTAAAGAAATAATGCAACAACGACGGGGTTAGCTTGGACAAGCTGTGTTGAATTTTGCAAGTTGAGGAACTGGTGTTGTTTCACTGCTCAGTTGGTGTTAAATATTCCCAGGGAGCACGTAAGATGTGTCAGAACCATGTGGTAAGGACGGCAATTATTTGCGCAGAGAAGACAAGCAGTGCGCTGGTGCTCATTTTGTATACTTGGGGAATAGCAAGGCAATATAATGTGTGCCATATTTCTACTTACAGTGCTTCTCAGATCCACTAATTTTTGTGTGTTTAATCTGAAGATTTCCTTAAGAAACAGATTGACTTACAGGTGGCCTGGATTTTACACCTTGCATTGGAGAGGGGTTTTGCACAGACTGAAACAACAAAGCACAAGGCAACGCTGAATCCACTGAGCACAAACATGCCTCAGTGAATAGCACTCCCTAAGCTTATTTAGCACTGTACACTGCAAAATATGCTAAACAAAGAACAAATTGCTGCTCTAAAGAGCTTGCAGACATAAGAACCTGAATCCATATCATACAGTGAATAATCTGTGCCAGATAAGCCTTCTAGCTGAAATGTTCAGAAGAAGTTCTTAATTGGAAGGAGCAAGGGGATATAAGTGGGAGTTATGTGTATATCATTAGCCAGAGAACAAATGTCTCCAGCTTTAACTAATGTTGACTATAATAAATTAAAATAAAAAGGAACAAACTGACACTTGATTTGAAGCTTGAGATGAGTGTTAATTTGAATTTTCTTGCCGCACCTGGCTTGTTTCATAGTCTCAGGATTACTTAATTGGACTCTTTGTACTTCAATTTTTATATTTTAAGAAATGTCAGGTTATTACAAGTTCCAGAAGAAAATAATGTAAAAAAAATTCCTTTCAAGTCAGATACTGTTAGAATTTGTTATTCTGTGACTTTGAACGGAGTTTGAATCACCCTGCCTAAACATCCCCACCTCAGCCTTGCCTTTTTTTTTCTGTCTAAGCATTGCCTTCAGCCCTTCCTTCAAACATGTTGCTGCTCATAGGTACCCTGTGCTGCCTTTGAGTGTGTGGCTCTTTCTTGGGGGTGACTTGCTGCCGCAGAAGTTCAGCTTTTCAAAACACTGCAGAACGGGCAGGGGAGAGGATTTGCTCATCTGTAACTCTTAAATGCAGGTGATTGTCTAAGCAATTCACATACTGTGTTCACTTACTGATGCTCATTCCTGAAGGGAGGGAGAGGTAAGGAAGGATCCAGGGCAGGGAAAGTATATTTAAATTTGAGCCAAAAGCTTTGACATTACAGTGGTTAGTGTGGCATTGCATTAGCATGCTTTGTTGATACTTCTCAAGAGCTTGTGTAGCAGTGCTGCCTAGGCACCCCTTGAAATCAGTTTTAAGAAATGCCAGAGAAATTATAAGGTGAATTATACTCAGTTAAAGTACAAGGACAGACCATTCAGAGTTTGCTTTTTCATATTCCAGTCAGGTAAGACATTTCATTTTCTAGTGGGAAACAGAATTAACTTCTCTAAGACCTCTTGAAATCTCTTGTTCATTTAAAGTTTGTATTGTGCTTCCCTGATTTAGTGCTCCTGCAAGCTGAACTTCTTCTTCTGTGGTGGGGAGGAGAATACAGTATTTAGGGAGAGGACTTAGATTGACTCTTAACTTTTCATGTTTGGGGAGTTTGCAGGTTGAAATGCTGCCACATATAGTACCCAGCATTTCTCATCTCAGTCATTCCCCCCACTGGAGCTGGTCTTATCTTTTTACCATAACGTATATCACATTGGTTGTGGGTATAAGTTCCATGGCTGCTTTTTCCGTAAGTAATCTGAGCAACTTGACTGTAAATAATGTCAAAAATGTGACCTTTGTCCCTAATCCTGCCATTTTGAAAAAGCGTTTTGAGGGATATTTTTACATGCGGCATTTCTATATCCTACAGCATTGTCAAATTTACAGTTCACTCCTTGCTTCTGTAAACTTTTAAAGCAATAACATTGGCAGTTCAAGCAAGCAGAGTTATTCAGTTTTGTGCGGATCCTGGGATACAATGAAATTATGGTGTCAAGAAGATTCAAGCCTTGCTTTAGTCAACCGAAAATATTGACAGAAAACAAATAAGAGCCAGCTTTTTCTAGTGAACCCAAGCATTTTTTTATCATGAATCCAAGCATCCTTCCTGGATGTGATGATGTGAGTTGTGAACATTGTTTTATCAAATACCGCTCCAGCTGTAGAATTCCATATAATGCAATTCAAAACGCATTCAGTATTTTGGTTTCTTGCAATTTTCTATGATGTCCACTGTAGGAAAAACTTCTGAGATAAACAAGCAATAAACCTGTCAGTGAATGCATTCTGTTTGTTCAGAAATATAATGGCTGTCCTTGCTACAAAAGCTGTATCTTCAGCTTCACAAAAGATGTAACCGCAGAAAGAGAAACTGCACTCATAATACGATTCTATAAGCACTTGTATTTTAAACTGAATGTTTTGACAAAGTGTATGTAACAAATACAATACTTTAGAATAATTTTTCTCTAATGATAAAATAAATGAGTAAATAAGTATAGTTTAAAAATTGGAAACTTTTTTCATTTATTTGATGTATTCATTTAACATATTAATGTGTTGTAGCTGAAACAACAGAATGCTTGATGGAAATTAGTCTTTGGATTCAGACTGCCTATAATTAAACCAGAACTAATGAGGTTAAGGGAGACTTCTCCATGTTGTCAATAAGAGGCACTGGAGGGCAAAATGGTTAAAATTTGGTCTAAATCCATCTGGTAGAGACAATGATGCTTATTTGTCAGTAATTCTACTAGTTTCATGAGAGAAGATTTCTTGTGTTGCAAGTTTTGCTTATCTTAAAATTTGCAAAATACAAATTAAGGGGGGTTTATTTTGAGGGTGAGCTTTGTTCTGGGGTGCACAAATGGGATGGGACTAGAGCTTTCAAACACTCAAACTGTTTTGCAAGTGCAGGAAGCCACAGAGATGACAGGTTGCCACAAGCAGCACTGACCAAAGCAGGCAATTACGTGGACTCCTCACCCAGCACGCTCGATGTGAATTTAAGTGTGCAATAGTTGTATTTGATCAATCAACATGTCCTTACAGCTTCATGTGTGAAAGCAATCAGGAAAAGGAAAGAAAACATCCAGCATCTGTGTGGGAGCCTTCAAACAGCAAACAAACGGCGCATAAGCCATTGACCCAAACCAATTCCTGCCAAATGGACATACACAGAGTGCATCCAATATATCACAGAACAGAGAGACAAAAGCCACCTTTGTAAAGGTGCAGCATTTCCACACATATAAAGAAGGAAGTAACTGCAGTATTTTAAATATCATTAAGTTACAATTGTTTGGATGAGTACAAGCCTGTGAGTTACATGAAAGGCACATTCGATATGGTAAAATGTAACATTTGGTCAAATTAGGAGGCCTGGGGCATGACCAGTTATCATCAAGGCCTGTCTGAAAAGAAGTGAAATTAGGTATTCACAGGAACCCCCTGAAAAAGTAGGGCTGTCAAAGGAACCACCGCTATCTACTATAGAGTACTGCCAGAAGATGGTGGTTGTGGGATGCCTTGGTGCAGGTACAGGCATGGGTTTTGGAGGATTTTGCTGCCGTGGCAGAAAAGGACAGGTCAGAGCTCTGTGAGGGACTTGTCTTGTAGAAGTCCTCACTGCAGCTTTGGGACACACAAGGTATTTGGGGAACGGAGTCTCCTGCTGTTCCTGAAGACAGCAAATGTCCTCAGCCTGGCCACGGTGAAGTGATTCAGAAGAAACTCCCCACGTGGGAGTTAGGGAAGCTCTGCAAGAGGGGTCTCATACTGGGGGGACCATCTGTTGCAATGGGCTACTGTTCATTTGCTTAAAATGCAGACAACTTACATCTCATGGTGAATCTTATTTGATGAATTGGCCCATGTTCTGGACTGTTTAGTGTGGACACTTCTGTCTATGTACTTGCTTGAAGGAAGGAAATACTGCTGTGTTTTTTACTGTGATTTCTCTCCTGTAACTTTGATGCTATTAGTGTTCTCTTGTTTTTCATTCTGCTCGATTCCCATTGTTTTATCCCTATAAAATAAGGATAAAAGTAATCCTCGAAGCAAGGTTTATACAATGTTTTTCTAGTATGATGTTTTTCTAGTATTTGAGATACAAAAGCTTTGCTGAACTTCTTTTCAAAGACTGTTTTCCTCCATTTTCTTTCCCTTCCCTACGGAGGTTTCTAGGCAGTACAGAACTGGAAAACAGCAGCAAGAAAAGGCACACTTGTGGTGCATGCCCAGCAATGTTTTGATCTTTTGCTCTTTCTGTAACTGTGAATAACACACAGTTTACTTTTTATTCATGACAAACAGTCAATGTGTGCTACCGAGGAAAAGAGAGTGGTGTTGGGTCTAGCCTCAGAACTCTGTCTTTGATAAACATTACCCTTTAAGTTGCATCTTCTATTAGGCGTGCCAACAACATTAAATTCAAATCACAAAATCACAGAATCATTAAGGTTGGAAAAGACCTTTAAGATCATCAAGTCCAACCACCAACCCAACATCACCATGCCCACTAAACCATGTCCTGAAGTACCATGTCTACATGTTTTTTGAACATTTCCAGTGATGGTGACTCCACCACTTCCCTGGGAAGCCTGTTCCAATGTTTGCCCACTCTCAGTAAAGGAATTTTTCTGCAATTAAAAAATGCAACTCAGGCACCATTCTTGCATATTCTATCTGTCCCAAATTCCCAAACAATGTCAAGAGTTAAAGTAATTCAGAACATAAAGCTAAATTTGTAGGGCCACTGCCCTTTGTCTCTGCACAAGGCTAACCCCGATTCAACATTACCAAACTGAGATGCTCCAAGTTATATTAGAGATACCTAACACCTCTAGTCAGACCTCATAGCCCTACCAAAGCTGCTTATATGATTGTGGCTATCGGTGAATTGCTGATGGACTTTCTGAGCTCATGGCATATGTTTGTGCAAACAAATATAAAATAGACCATAGCAAAGTGTATATTAGAAAGGAGATGGTGAAAGGGATTGGCTCATCTCCTTGGTGAAGGCTCCAGAATTGGGCTGGACTGTGGATAGGTTTAAGCAAATCTGCTCTATAGCTGGCCAGTAGCTCAGGGCTTCAGGGTGATGGCTCTGTCCTAGATACAGCCTGGAAGACTTGAAAAATGAGCAAATAAATGAGGATAAAGGCTTATAAACACAGTCAGCCAATTTTTATATTTGGACAGTACAGAGTTAACCTAGCTTTTATGGTCTGCAGTGGAGCACCCAACAAATAACCTTACCCTCCTTTTAACCTTACTACTACCTCAGTTGTCTCAAGAGCTGCTTTAGCAGGCAGAATCAAGAATTCCTTATTAATTCCCTCTGCTGAGTGAATTACTGAATGAAAGTCTGTGTCCTTCATTATGCAGGAGGTCAGACTTGAAGATAATGATAGTCCTGCTGCCTATGAAATCTAGTACTTCTGCAGTTCTAGAGGGTTAAGGATCAGAAACTGGATTTTGGTGTCACGCCCCAGTAGTACCCCTCCTTGTTATTCAGCTCTGTAATGCTATGAAGCCACAATATCACTAGCGTGATCCTCAAAGGGAAAAGAAATTTGCAGCAGTTTATTCTTCTTTGTAAGCAAACAACCAGGGAGAGCAAGATCTGGCACAATTTTTCAAAGATGATGGGCAAAATGGTGGTGAAAAAGAGAAACCAGTAATTAGTGGCTGCTTCCACTAATGACTGTACTTTTACCGTGGCTAATGTGTCTCAGTTTCATCACCGGTAACTTGAGGCTGGTAGTTTATACCTTTTCTGAAGTGCTTTGCAATCTTGTGAGAGTGCTCTGGAGGACAGGGTATCATTATAGTATGTCACTTGTATTTTATGGGTAGAAGTGACTACCAATAATTTGACACATGGACAAACTTTCATGATCCCCAGCGGAAGCAGCATATGAAGCGTGGCTGGAAACAGTGTATGAACGAGAAGTAGGAAGGGAAGTTGTGTGAAGGGAAGCAAGGGTAGTGAAGGGAAGAATCAAGGCAAAATTGTTTCACCATCTAATGCAGTAGCCAATTGCCTTGAGCTCCTCTCCTTTCCCTGACTTTGGGGACAGAGGGAAGAGCCGCTGTACTTTTAATAGAAATGTACCAGCTTTAAAATTCCTTTGACCTTTTGGCCGGAGGAAAATACTGTACTCAAAACATTAATTTAAAACCAAGAATTTCTAAAAATAAGTATGGATAGTGAGTGAATTTTGTTCACCAATGAAAGGGCCATTTCAAAGAACAAAGATGCTTTTATATTTATTTTGTGTTAAGCTGGTTTGTAGAAAATCTATCTGTTCCTATTCTCTCTGGACTAAGGCATCAGATTGTGACTTGTCTGCTTGCATTAATAGCATTGGTTTATGATAAATGTTATAACACAGTGTGACTCATCTGAGTTTCCTCGTGCCTTCAGTGCAGGACTGTCACAGCGAAACCTTAAAGAATGTGCGTCTTTTGATTCACTACTCTATCAGCATTGTGCTGATCCTCCAGCAATTTTTAGAGCTTTTTTTTTTATCTTTGCCATGTACTGCATGTGCTTTGCTTTTGCTTTTAGAATCCCAATGGAATTTTCAAACTGATTTATCAAAGACCAAGGTGATCTGGTATGAATAAAAGAAAAAAGGAAAAAGGAAGAAGAAAAGTGGGATGTTTAAAACATGCCAACTTGTTGCATCATGCTCTTCACATTAGGGCCAAAACTCAAGAGGGGAAGATGGGGAAAATCCACAGCTTGATTTTTAACTATGGATTTTCCAAGACAGAGAAACATTCCGAAGGAGACCCAGGGTACTGTTTTTGAGGACTGTACCAACCAGTGCAGACCATGTGATGAGTCTAAGATAGATGCCTTTATCATTTTGTTTTGCATCCAGTAGAATAAAAGGAATAGAATTATTTTTTTTCTTTTTGTTGTAAAATGCCAGTTTAAAAATTATGACATTTCTTGCTGAAATGTATTGGATTTCCATTTGTAAAGGTCTCTGTCATTTCACAGTTCAGCATAGGAAAATTCTAAAATGTTGTGTGCTGAGACATTTCTTGCCAAACTCTATTCGCAGTATGTGCATCCACTGTGGGATATCTTATGCTGTGCCATTGACACATTGCACACAAATTACCTTTTCCTAGAAGAACTGGCATAAATGGTGTGAACATACGCTGATATGGGAGATTTCTTCAAAGAGCAGCTATAGGACAAGAGTGGGGTGAGCAAAGAAACACAAGCTAGGAGCTTATCCTGACACTGACTTTCTAGCTAGTCTTTGCATATCACAGAAATAGTAATACTTAACCCACAAGGATTTGTGAATCACATTCAAATGAAATTGCAATGTGTGAATATTGTGCCAGATTTATATTAGCTATTTTGAAATTATACATTTTTTATCATATAAAGTATGTTAACATCGGTCCAGATCTCCTGCTTGCCTGTTTCATTTTAACCAATGTTGACAGCTAGAGCTGGTAGAAGCATTCAGAATTCAAATTAAAAGTCAGTGCAAAAATAAACGTTAACTTTTTCTGTAAAATAATTAATTTTTTTTATTAACTCCATTTGCAATACACTCTAAGTCTTGTTAAACAAAGATAACAATACAATAATCTCCACAACATTCAGATAGATGAAGACAACATTTCATTATAAATTTCAGGGCCTGATTGTTCTCTCATATTCTACGTGTCCCTTTCACTTTCTCTATGTATGTACATACACATACACATAATTATAAATGACACATAATTTTCGAGGGCAGAATTTTGTTCTGAGTTAGGTATTGTGTGTTTGTGGAACTAATGGCTATAGTATTTCTTTTGAAATGCTACATTCTGTCTTCTGTTTCTATTTTTTTTTTTGGTCTTTAGTTAAGCAAAGACATTTATAGTCAACTGATATCAAGTGAGACATGACTGTAGTGATTATATAGGGTTAGGAAAACTGAAAGCTGAGGTTAAAATTCTTAGATTATCCTCCACTCAGCAGTCAGTGCATGTACTGTTGACAAAAGAAGAAATCACTCCACAATAGAAGAGGCATATATTTTGGTTAAAGGTCTTGTATACATTCCAGATACACATGAAAGTAGCAAAGGAATTAATCTTACTGGCAAAAATAGTGGTTTTGGCACCAAATCCTTGACATTGTCTCATTCGAAGAGATATCATCACTCAAAAAGCTTATGCATTAGACTGAGAATGCTTAAATATTGAATATCTAAGGGTGAAATGAAAATTAAATGGAAGGGTGGTATGTGGAGCCATACGGATCTGCTCCTGTGTGTGCTATAAGTGTGATTCTCCACATACTGCGGAAAATATGCAGCAGTGTCATTTCTGGTATCCTTCATGCACCATGTGTTACAGTGCGTGGTAGAAGGTCTTAGAAACGACAGACTGGAAAATCCTCTTGCATTCTACAATCTCTGTGCTCTTGTACCAGTGGCATCCCAAGACCGTGGGCATGTATCTGTGTGGATGGTGTGTTCCCCACATCCCTATGGGTTTCTCTGGTTCAGCTGCAAGGATGGAAGAGATACAAGATAAGAGAAAGAGAAGCAAACCAAGGGAAATCTTGGTCTCTGTGGGACTGGTTAGCCTCAGCTGTCATCACCCTGTGCTAGTTACAGTCCCTGTACAGTGTACAGCACCCCATCTTTGGGTGTGCTATCTTTCGTATTCGTAGCAGGCTAGAACAGTGAGTCCAGAGCTGCTGGGACTCAGAAAAGCTGCTTTGGCACTAACTAATCCTGTTTTCTCAAGTGGGATTCAGCTCACAGGTGGAGGGGATGCCAAGGACTCGGAGGTGCTGCTCCCTGAATACTTCTCTCTCCCAGTTGTGCTGTTAGTTCCAAACACCTGTAGAACTTACCAATGTAGCTCTGTGAGAGAGAGGAGTAAAGCGCATATAACAGTAATGCAAAGTTCTTCTTACTCTGGCCCTTGAAGGGAGTGTGGAATCTTATGTGTTTATCTTGACCCATCCAATTTATTTAACAGAGCTTTAAAAACTAATTTAACATTACTTAGATCAATTCACATTTGTGCTGAAAACCTCTGCAATTGCATTTGATTTATTTATAGGATGTAAATCCATTGAAAACAGCAGAGTCTAATTGAGAGAGATGGGTTTTGAATCAAACTTAAATCAATCTCATTTTTTTCTTTCTTTGTGATTACCTCCTGCCCATCTCCTGAAGGTCCTTTAAAAAGTTTCCTGACGTGCATCCAATAACTCATAAGTCCTGTAAAGTTCCAACATCCATTGCTTCAGAACAGAAGGTGCTGAATTAACAGAAAAATGTAGGCTGCCATCTGAGGCTGTACAACTGACAGCCTGCTGACGAGCCAATAGCCCGGGAGTTTAAGTCTGGACTAGGTACTTCAAGGCCCAAAGAAGTCTTGTCCATGCGTGTGTGTGTGTGTGTACATGCGGTTTGCAGTGGCGTGCTGCCTTCCACTGTGCTAAGGAGTTGTCCGAATGATTCACAGGCTCACGGCAGGAGTCATGATGTTGACTTGTTCTTGAACTGATAAAATTCAGTCCCCCCAAAACCCCACAGAAGCCCTTACATGGGGTTTAAGGTTTTGCAATGGGGTGTATCAGAACTCTTCAGTTTCTTCTCTGCAGTTAAGCATCGCATAGTGGGGTTCTCCCTGGATGAAAAAGAACTGAATGGAGCGAGGATGCTGTATGTTACGGTGAAGCCGTCCCCTGGACCCCAGCTCCTATGGCATTTATGCTCTGATAAATAAATATGGTGTCAGCACAGCACACATCACATTGACTTCCACAACACACAGCTCACTTTCACTGTTCAAATGATCCAAAGTAGTTTCTTTCTTTTTGACTCAATTGGTTTTAGATCTTTCTTCCAGAAATAAACCAGTCTGAAGATTTTTTTGTCCTGTTCTATTGAAAGATTCTGTGTTTCAGAGCCAATTTGTGGGAATACTGTGTCAGGGGATGCCATTCCTAGCTTTAGTCCAGGTTCTTCACTGAAGAATCTTCTCATGTCCCTGAAGAAGGCAAGCTGTGCTGTGGGCTTTTCTGTATCTGATACGTTTTATAATTTTTTGGGTTTTGGTACAGAATTGAAAGATAAATGCAGTACATCTACCTCTTACTGTTTCACTAGGAAATAATTTTGGAAAAAGCTTATTATTTCCCATGGAAGAGGAATAATGATTTGGTTGGAAAGATGCTTTTAACTTGTAGTTAAAAAAACTTTCAACTTAACTTGTAGTTGAAAAACCCTTAGTTTTTAATAATTTATTCTCAACTCTGTCTACAGATCCTGAGATCATTGCTCTATTACAACACCATCTTTGCTTGGAAGGTGCTAAGCAGTTGAAGATTTAAACTCTATATTGTATAGCTATGTTGTTGGTGTTGATAAACAGCTATAAGATGGCAATTTTTTTTTTAATAGATTTTTGTCTTTTAGATTTCTTTTCAATCAAGCGTACAATTTCATAATTTTATCAAATGAATGCAAACTATCTACTAGTTATTCTTTTTCCTGTGGAGTTTTCTTCTTATGAAATGTTATTTCTATTCAAATAATAGCTTCTGGAGAGTCATCTTTACAAAAGAATAAATTGACTGTTGAATTAATGAACCTTGGACTGTGAGAACATACAGTTAAAGATACAATTCTATAGAAACCTCCTACTTTAAAAGACAATTGTCACAAAGCTTCCCTGTAATAATGGGTGATATACAGGTTTCGTATTAATCACAGTTCTAGAAATATGTAATATCAAATGATTGATAGAAAAATTATTAGCTGTTAATACTACCGTGTGGAGTAACAGGCCACGGACTCTGGTGGGGTTTCAGTCCAAAGACCTTTATTGCTACAAGTGTCCGCTTTTTATGCAGTTACAGCTCTTTCACATGCCACAAAATACGTTCTGGTTGGTTACCACACACAGTCCACGCATTTCTCCACAGTCAGGATTCGCTGCCTGCAGGTGTCCACGCGCTCCTTTACTTCCTCTTAGTTGTTTACCACAGCTCCTTCTCCTCAAGGCTGAGCCCTGCAGGTGTCCAGCTGTTTACCAGCTTCTTAATGCCACAGCTCCTTCTCCTTAAGGCCGAGCCGTGCAGATCAATGCCACAGCTCCTTCTCCTTAATGTCAAGCCCCTGCAGGGTGATCCCAACACTACTGTGGTATTGTGTTGCCTGAATTGCCAGGTTTTCAGACCTGGTAGTCCAGACCCACACAGATGATCTTGTCCCCAAATCTGGAGGATGCTAGCTGTGTGCCTGCTCCATCAGGGAAAAGTGGAGCTTTTCCTTCTCCTTTTCCTCCCACACCCCAGCACTGCACCAGGGCAGAGCTCCGGCAGGGATGAGATCTGTCTGTTCTGGAAGAGGCAATGAAGAGGCCTTTCCTCCAGGTGACCGAAGAAGAGGCAAACACTGTGACATCCAGCACAGGGAGAATTTATTTAGGGGTAGTACCCTGCATTCCTATCCTGTCATAAGATCACACAGGGTGGGGAACACAAACTGAGTGTGTCCCCTGCTGACAGCCCTCTAAAGCCCCACTGATCCCTTCCCCGAAAATGCCTAATGGAATTTCAATATTCAATAATATTTGTATAATTTTGCTATTAAAGACTCCTTCCTCTGGAGCAACACTTGTTTCTGTTTCGTTGAGTTGCTGTTTAAGTCTTGCCTGCTCATCCTCCTAAACATTGATTTGGCTAGCAGCCTAGAAACAGGAGGATTTTCATGGTTTGTGAGGCTGTAGAAGAGTCTCACTAATCTTGGGTATGATTTCTTCCTGCCATCTGGGAGGACAGGTTCTGTGCAGAATTATTGGAGGCCTCTGTGCAGCCCATCACAGCTGCCAGTGTTACACATACCTGGATGGTAACCGATATTCTAACTTTAGAACAGGCTGTCAAAAACCATTTTAAAGCTGTATTGCTCTCAGAGGTGGAGAATCAGACTTCGACTGGAAGTCTGGAGCTGAGCCATAGGCTTCACCCTCCTGTGGCTTTCAGTGAACTCGCACTGAGGTTTTCTTCACCTTCTCATGTGTCTGTTGCCTGGGTGAGAGGAAAGGAAAACATTGTTATAGAATAATGCACTGTGATTCTTAAAGGAGAAATTCTGGTTTAGGGCATGGTACGAGATACTCAATAGGTTCAATACACAGTCTTCCAGATGACATGCGGAGTTTCTGGGCTTGTGTTTGTAAATAAGCAAAGAATTTGTGGGAGGAAGCCTGTTGGTTTAGGAATTGTATGTTTAAGGGATAAAATGCAAAAAAGTTGGAAAGTCCTCTTTTTTCCATCGTACATGATGTTCAGGATTGGCAAGTTTTACCCACATTAGTTATTTAAAAGAAAGGCAATGGTAATTTTATTTACAGCCTAAATGGATGAACGTTGTCAATGAGGCAAGATTTGAGGCATGACGCAAAATGTTCCATTCAGTTGGTATTATGAAAAACAAATAGCTTATTAGGGATAAGTTGTTACAGGAGGCTACCTTTAAAAAAATAACAAAATTGCAAAAGTTTATAATATCTTTTTGGCTGAAGTGACTGCTGGTAAGAATGAATCAAGCAATGGCCGGGAATTCACAGATCCATGGCAGAAGCAATTTCAGAGTCAAGTTGCAAAAAAATCAAAATGAAAACATATATTAGTTTTATCCATTTTATACAGGGGAAAAAAAAATAATTGAGGATATGTACATCATCCATTCCACTGACCTGCCAATACAATAGTTGCATACGATGGGATTTGTTTCTGGTGAGCCATTTACTCAGGGCAGGAACAGTAACTGCAATATTTCTGTGGTTTATGGCCTCTGAACACTCCTCTGCTGACATTATTGGGATCTATTTTTCACTGTAGCTTAGGAGTTCTTATTTCACATGAATTGAGTTGCTCTTATATTTTTAATCTACAGTTTTACTCCTCTTGTTTAAAACCATATGTAATAAATTCTTTGTAAATAGATTAAAAACAGGAAAGCAGATGATTTCAGAGCAACTTGAAGTATTGGTTTAGAAAATTCCTGGCACAACCACAGCTCGAGCCTGTGGTTCTGCTAGTGGCCATTGCTTGAAGGCAAGAAACACTGACACCAGTTGAGAAAGTGAGTTTGTTTGTTGTTCTGCATGGTATCCTTTAAGTCATAGCAGTTCAGAATATTTCAGAAATATTGCCCAGAAGCTGATAAGCTTGAAAGCCCAATGTTAAAAGTGACCTTTCCCGTGCAACTCTATAGGAACGAAAAGAGCTGAATATTTTAATGGGAGTTGTCATGGGTAAAAAATGGTTGTGGGTTTACTTGCTGTGAAGAACATCACAAGAATCTTTGTCCAAATGAATAAATTATCAACTCCTGGCACATCATAATTATTTAAAAAAAATAATTGGTGAGTAAAATTTTTATGGTTCTATGGACTCTTCAAATTTTCTGAGCATTAATTATCTCTGTGAACTCCTGGGACCTCAGCTGGTCTTGTGTCTGCAGGATTAGACTCCTAAATCTGACTGCTGCAAAACCAAGAAAACAGAGTATTCTTCAGCCTTTCACCCCAATTTAAAATCAATGTCTCCTAAATATTTGTGTGTTATGGTTTAAAAAAATAATAAATAAGATTGATAATATAATTCTTGGACTCACTGCAGACTCTTCCTCCCTTTAGTCATAACGAAAATATTTTCGCTGACTGATCATGTTGTAAAATGTGTTATTTCAAACCACAGATATTGACAATTATTATAAATCAACTTGAACAAGGGATAATTAAAATTTAATTTTAAGTTTGTCAAGGTCTTTGGAAGCATATCCTGAGGGCCAACTGTGTCTAGGTTATGGCTTGTTTCCAGCTGACTTTGGGCCAAAAGTTGACATTATTGTTCAGGCCCCTTTCAAAAACAATTCCCAGGCACTTCAGAGGACGAGTGCCTGTTAAGCTGAATAAGAACTGAATGGAGTTCCCAGAATTTGTCCTTAAATATGCATTGTGGGAAGAAATGGTTCTAAGAATGGAGATAATTTTAACCAATATTGCTCTCTAATTGCTTCTGATTTTCTTTCCACTGCTGAAAAATTCAGTGCCTAGCATTGCTACCAGGCATTTTCTGACAGCCTGAGAATGATGGAACGTCAAGGAAATAATATGACTCTTTAGGTTTTTTTCTCTATGTTTGACATGTGCATCAACTTGGTGGTCATGTGGAAAAAAGTCAGGCTGCATTTTGAGAGCAGGCTTGCGTTCTTGAATTTGCCATATACTTCAGGCAGCTTGCTGAACATCCTAGTCTTCTCCTAGACAACATTGCACTTCACTGCCACCTCTTGTCCTACTGTTTAGACTGAATAACGACAGCGCTTTCATATGCCCTTCCGTGAGCGTATGGCTTAAAACCATACATGGTGTATGGGGACAGTTGCATATAACTAACAAAGTGATGCAGCTGTACCATGAACTTGTGCTAAGCTGTCAGTGTAGCTTTTACACTTTCTGAGCAATGCGGTTTTACAAAGTGTCAAATGTTCTTGAAATTCATGTGGGAATGTACATTTATAGCAAATACGAAAAATCTATGAGTTGAATGCTGCTTCTGTAGGCTCTCCTCCTACAAACTCTCACACGTTTTACTTCTTATTCATTGTGCCTTTTCTCTTTGACATCAGCCAGCCTATTTGCAGTACCTAAAAAAGCATGCGTTTAAGTCTGCAAGTTCAAGGTTTACCGACTCCAGCATAGCTGTACAGATAATATTCTGAACAGCATTGGCTCTAGGTCAAAGAATACACAAAGTAATTCACTGTAAGCTAAAACCTAAGCTGATGCAGCCCCAAGCAAGTGTAGGTAAATACCTATGTACTTACGGAAGTAATTTTTTGGTGAAACTAAAAAAACCCAAACCCAAACCCAAACCTAAACCTGAACCCTTGTCTGCTTTCAGCTTTATGTTTACTCTTGGATAGCTCAAGTACTGATGCAAATTTTTCAGGATGAGTTTGCTTAGCAACTCTTACAAGATATTAGTAAATTGGTATTATTATTCTTCCTTTTAATATAGGCACAATCGTGCAATTCTGTCAGAAGAAATTCTGCAAGTAGAGCAGGGAGACAATGACCTGTAATTTTAATGGCTAATGAGAAACAATATTTAGCATGTCTTAATTTTTTTTTTTTTTTTTTTTTTTACTTTCCTTTTGGTTATCTCATAACTATTTATAGTATGCAATCAAAAAGCCAGGGGTTGCTTGAGTGAGAATATCAGGACATACCTGTGAGTTAGTAATTCTAATGTCCACTTTGTGATTTTGGTGGAAAAAGCAACAAGCCAAGAAACCAAACCCAAACCCTCAAAATTCTTAGAACATCTCTTTCTTTCTGCTTTTGAATGTCTGAATGCAACTAAGAGATCACCGGGTGTATTTATTGCTCAGGTATATTCCACAACTGTATTTTAATTTTTAAAAATTATGATTGCTATACAGATTGGTGATTAGATTAAAGTATTCAATATATTCAATATATTCAGATGTGAAATATGTACTACTGTTCATGAATGAGCCATTATAGTTACTATAGATAGTTTAATGAAAATGTCAGCTCAATATTCAGTAGCAGTCAAGAAAGAAAATTGAATTTAGGAATTATTTGAGAAGAAATTGAGACCAGAACTGTCTGAAAATGTCCCATGAATGTACAACAACATGCTTGCCATGCTTTTACATTCTTCCTTTGCCATCTTCTGCTGGCCACTTTCAGAACCCTTAATCTGACCCAGTTTGCCTGTCCTTTCCTTTTCTGATACTTGAAACTCAGACTGTGTTTTGTCATAAATCACATTGCTGTAAGGTGTTTTTATCATATGGTGTAAGATTTCCTCCTATTCTTTTATTCTTGATCTATTTAAAAAAAAGATAAATCAGACAATGCAGAATGTAAGGAAAAAATGGATACCTCTTGTTGAAAACTTATTCCTAAATATCCTGTAGTGATTCTGGAAAAGGAAAACCACATCTGAACTAGAGTGTAATTTTACTCTCGTGGTCAGCCTGATGGAAGTCAATCAAACTTTTCCAGGGTGTAATGTATGGCAGTTGCTTGGATGTCTGCAGCTGCACAGTAGCTTGTAGAATGCTTTTCAATTATTCTAAATTCAAATAGATACTATTATATGTTGTTTAAATTATTTTATGCACCTTTTGTAGGCAGCAAATGTATGATTTAACTGGAAAGTTAACTTGTAGCAATGAGAAATCTTTATACCTTGCATGTGGATGTTAGTGCAATACAAAAGATGCTCTAGAGCAGCCGTTGGATGTGTTTTTTGCACTCTCCTCCTGCCCGCAGTCACAATCCATATAGAAGAATGTTTGAGAATGTATTTGGTAGGATGGGGTCAAACAAATTACCCGTAGAAGATTAAAACCTTAATTATTTTGATTAAAGATGATGATTAATTCTACCAGGACTCCTATTGTGCTTATTAACTGTGATAAAATATCACGTGGGATTATGAAGCCGGCGGCTGCTTCCGGTTCTGAACAGAAAGTAACGACTGAGTACATATTTGAAGATTAATTTCATTAATAAAGTCTGTCACCAGCTAAGACGTTAATGGGATAGGACAGTATCTGTGAAATCAGTGTGGTACAAGATTATTTATCCTACATTGATAACTGTGCTTGTAACCTAAGAACTTTGTCAGCAGAATTGGCAACTTTAATTACATTGGCATGGCCATTAGAGTATTTGAGTGTCAGATGATTAGAATTGATGAACCTTGGTTAATGAAAAGCCCCAAAGGTTAGTCAGTCGTATTTATATTATTGAAGACAATCTCAATTAACTGATAAGGGTTTTTAATTTTTTTTTTTAAATTTTGTTTTATTTCTCAGCCAAAGATAAAAGTAAGATTTCGCTCTGTGTTCCATCCGGTTAAGAGTTTTATTTAGATGGGATTAGTGAATTAGTGAATTTGACAGTGTTTTTCACTCCCTCAGTCATCCCCTATAGGAAGTCTGATTATGCCCTTGTTTATGCCCTGCATCACCCCATGGACATCTCTGGCTTGATGCAGTTGTAAATGAAGGAAGAATATGGCTTCATAATAAGAATGACAAATGCCATATTAATTCAGTGGCTAAACTTGTTGCCAAAGCATGCGAGTGTTTCAGGCGTGTCATTGAGTTAACTGCTGTTGCAGAAGCGGCAGACGTGAAGACAGTAATTTCAGCAATTAAGACGGTCTGGATGTGAAGTGATTCATAATATGCTTGTTTGTATCTCATCAAAACAGATACTGGGTGTTATTATCTATGAATGCTAAATACAGTGATTAATTACACTGATGTACAAGAAAACAAGATAACTTGGATTTTTATGATAAGAAAATGCTGGTTCCCTTTGTGACTATAATAAATGGCTCTGTCTTCCCTTCCTTGCCTGTTTAGATGTATTGAGATAATACTAATTACTTTGTAAGTAGTTATGTGTACAAACGAACGTGGCCCAACAAATGCATAGATTTCAAAGCATCTCTTTTCAGTCCACTGGGAACAGGAATTTGGGGCTATTAATCTGGATGTGTAGTGAAAAAATGGAGAACCTAATACTTTTCCTATGGTGCCAGGACTCCTGGCATATAATCTAAGGTCCTGAATACCAGAAAAATACTGTCAAATTAGAGACAGTTCAGAAAAAATGTAAGCAAGCCACCTACTGTCTTTCATTTAAGCCGCTTAGAAGTGTGAAGCTTTTACCGCAGAGAGTTGAATCCGAGATGCAGAGTCCAATAATAGCGGATACTTGTGCCAGGCTGGCAGGAGGCCACTCCAACGACTATTTGGGAAATCAGGGCTCATCAGGCTTCCCTGGACTTGCACTTTCACAACGAAGATTGCGTTTGGTTTCGGTAATTCATGCTGCCATTTTATAAGGTTGTGCAAGTTCTCCAGAGCCAGCTGGGACACGCACATAGCTAAATTATCTAGACGGGGAAAATGACTAACTTTGCTCTACTAAAGAGATTGTGGGCCTGGTTAAATTTTAACCCCGTTAGTATGCGGGCCCCAGAAAGTGCTATTTTATACCCC
>NW_010549935.1:30250-64414 GCF_000687285.1 Phaethon lepturus | reverse complement strand
GTGTGGTGTTGGGGCCCCCGCCAGCCTCTGCCACGCAGTGGGAGAGGAGCGGCCGGGGCTGTGCCCACCGCGGTGCCACACAAAGCCTGCGCTCTACAGAAAGGGGCTTTTTGCAGCTGCGGTTTTACATACTCATTAACCATGTAATCTTTAATTTTATCCACCATCTAGTTTCTTTATTAGGAATATGGACTTGAGCTGGTCTTTGAAAAGAATGCAGTTAATGCTATTCTTAGGCATAATTGTGTATATCCATGGGAAGCACTTTAGTTTATATTCTTGTGGCCAGATACGACTTGGCTTGCTTTTTATCAGCACATTGTCTGTGGAGACCAATGTTTCTTGAGAAAGTGGACACTTCAGAATTTCATTGTCTATTTGAAGGTGACTGTCTGCAGATCTCATTCACATCAGTTTGAAATATGTCTGAATCAATGCCTGCCTTAATAGGCATTAAAACTTTAATTTTGGTTTTATATCTATGAAACCAAGGGGAAAAATAAAGCAGGACCACAAGCAGCAAATAGACTGTTTTGGCGTGCATCTGATGTGAGTGTGTTCTGCAAACAGTGTCACACCTCTACTGAAGACCATCTTTTTACAAAATATTTGTTTTCAAAGAAGGAAAAATATACAAATGAAGTCTATTAGCAAGGCGAATAGCTACCAAATGCATGCTATGCATTTACATAAAATATATATATGTGTAAATTTACCATAATATACTTGCATTTGCAATAACAAATAAAGGGGCCTGGAAGATGACTGAAAATAGAACAATATGATTAGGGGAGTTAAACCCTGATTTGCATCTAAAAAATGTAGTGTATGCTCATTTATGTGCAAATGTAATGGAAAAAGGCTGCAGGTAAAGTGGCGAAAGCCTAAACAAAATAAACACTTAATTTTCTTTTATTGTACTTTGTGACTATTAATAATATTATGGTACTAAGGCAAAAACATTAAACTAAGCAGGGGAGCAATAAATGTTCCTAGACTGTGCAATGCTGTTGATATTAGTGGCTAATAGCTCCAGAGTTCACATAAAATGCAGATTGAAGTACAAAGAAGATGTTTAGTGGAGTCAGCAGTGGCAGTGAACTGTTTACAGGTGAAACTAATAACCAGAGGGCAGACGCAGCAGGGGCATTTTCTGCAAAATATATCTAAAAGAAACTTTTTGAAGCACTTAATCAAACTGTCTCTGTCCTCAGGGAAGAGATTTGATAATCCCAGTTTATTTCTCTTCAAAACTAGCTTCTGGAATCATTAATTATAATGTGCTGTGTTTCCATTTATAAACATAATGAAAAATGCAAGGACTATAGGGTATGTTGATACAATAAAAGTCTACATTGATTTAAGAACATCATGCTGAAGTTATGAGGGATGACTTGGTACCACACTGTTGGGTACATGAATGAGAAACTGGATTTGGGGGTAATGAACCGTAATTAAGTTCACTCACTGTGACGTACAGAAGAATGTAATACTCGGCAGTAGTCATATTGTGTTTTGTTTTGCCTTGCAAATCTGGACACAAACTATTTCCCACATCTTTATTTGAGACACCATAAAGAAAATACTGACTGCAGAAGAAATAAATAGCCATCTATTTAATTGAAGAAAGAAGACCTCCTGTGCCGTCCATGCTTGAATGGCAGGGGGCAAAAAAAGTACAAAACTGAGATAGTGTTAGACAATATTAATCTTTACAGTGATGCACTTTACCAGTGTCAGTAGAATAACTAAAATTAAAATGGGTGGAAAATTGTATTAATGTGGAAAATGATCATTCAAACCATAAAGCAAAAAACAGTTGGAGGAAATATTTTTTATGAAGTGTTTTTATCTGAAACAGTATATAGTTTTGTTTTTTTTTTTCTGGATGTTTTATTGAACAATATAATCTGTATTTGTTAGCCAAATTGAGAGAGAAAATATCATCCTTTTGCCTGACTACTCACTGACTTTGATCAGCATATACATTTCTTTAGTTTTTTTCCCTTGATTTGATTTATGATTGGAATAGTATGATAAGTTACCTGAGTCATTAAAATATCTTGTCCATGTGCACGGCTGCGCAGTAGATAAGTACTGATTAGTACATCTCTCATTACAGTACGTCATTCATTACAAAGAATATAGTTTAGGGACTGGACTACTAGCAGTAATTAAAAACAGGAGGCAAACAAAATAAATTGTACTGGTTATTTATGTTCCTACCCAGTTCTGCAATGAGCTGCCCTGTTGGGTTTCTCAATGCAAGAAGGAAGCACAAGCTCAAACGGGATTTCTTCTGTGAACACTCAAAGAGTGCAGTTATCCTCTTAAGTATCTCTCTCTTCACACACACATAGATCTAAGGCGGCTAGGGAAAAGACAGCTGGTAGTATTTGGCATATCGTTTAAGTCAAGGGCTAATTAACATGACTTTAACCAGAATTAGAGATGGATACAAGTCTGTTACTAAATAAATTGGTTTAATTTAAAACTTCAGGCTGCTACTTTCTGCTGTGACATTCAACCTTGTGCTGAAACTGTACGGTTTGTCTCCAGATGACAATCTCAGCGTTAACTTGTCAGCAATTTGAAAGTCCCACTCCCAGTGGGAGCAATCTCACTGGAAGTCCTGAGGATCTTCGCTGGTACACAAGGCTGAGCTGCCACAGCAGAGCATCACCAGAGCTCTGCCAGCCCCAGTATGAGAGAGCGAAATGTGTGAACTTGACTGGAACACAGTTTTCCCTAAGCTAGTCAGAGGGTGCAACAGAGGTCATTTGGTTTTCTTTCAGTAATTTATTAGCCAGGTTGGAAGTGAAAAACACTGTTTTAAGTTTGTCAAAAGGACAGACTCATTTTCCTACCTGCTCATTCAGTCAGTATCTCTCTTTGTGGTCCTTCATTATCTTGCCTTTCCCTAAATGCGTTTTAAGAAAACTCACCTCTCAAGGCTTCTTGTGAAGGGTTGACTTGGCTCTCTGTCTCACCATTAGTGTGAAGCTCAACTGCCCAGTCTGCTTGGAGAGGTATTGAAAGGCATTTGTACTACTTCCCAGGTCTTCCTCACGCTTCAGAAAAACGCTCCATCAATAGCTGAAAGATACTTCACTGCTCGCTTCCAAAAGCCTTTAAAACACGTCTTTACTGCCCCATGTATTGAAAAAAATTGTTAGAGTGGCTCCTGTTCTGAAATCTCCGATTATTCTGTTGCCCCAGATCCACAGTTTACACAGCATCAAACCAGTGAGGGTTCTGGGTAATAAGTGGGTCTTCTAGATCCTAAGGAATTAGTAGCAATTTCAAACAGCTGAAATGGGAACAAGATTCTTGGGGGCGAGGTTTCCTATTACTTTCAAGATCTGGATCATTATCCTTTGGAGATGAAAATACATCCTGGCCATAAGTATTTAGTGTTTCCTCAGTGACAGAAAAGTCTCCTCTCTGCCTTTCAGAAGTAGTTGGCTGTCCTTAGTTTACCTTGTGGTACGACTGCAGTCCATTAAGTTTTTACAGCAGGATGGCAAATAGCATTTCAGAGCTTTGTTACATGTTCTGGCAAAGTTCAGTTGCCTGGAAACTGCTTGTGAATTTGGGTCAAATTTTCCTTCTCATTTCAGGAAGAAAAAAAAACAAAAAACAAAAAAAGCAAGAGAGCTACATTACCCAGCGAGGAGGAGATGGTTTTGTCCTGCTTTTACAAGGTTCAGTTCTCTCCTCTGCCTCAAGAGCATTGTAGGCTCTGAGCGTTAGGTCATTAAGTTGCACGAGGCATTCACAGTCCCTTCTGTTGACTCTCTTCTACTTTGTATAAATAATTGACTGTCCACTGGTACAGGAATAGGACTCTAAATCTCCCACTACAGTACAAGAAAATCTTTCTGGTTAATTAAGTATTCTGTGCAAAGTGGGGAAGCTTGAACAGAAAGGAAGAGACCCAATCAAGAATCACTTATCTCAGGCTTACTCAGTTGATCAGTTCTAGTGGCATCTTCTCAATTCACCACTTTTGTGCAAACAACACTTTGGTCCCAAGCATGGGATGTCTCCAGCATTCTGGGTCTTATGCTTTCTATTATTTTTCTCTCACAGTGTCAAAATTAATTTCTGGCCTCCCTGCCCAGAGAAATGAGATGCTGACAGTGATAGGCAGCTGTAATGCACTGTCACACCAGTACAAGAAGAACTTGAGTAAAATGTAATATTCAGTGAATATTCAACTGGAAAGCAAGCTAGCTTGGTCAACGCTGTACTAAAAGACTGAACACTGCAGATCCCAGAACATGTTATAGCTGAATAAACTGAATGCTCTTTGGCATGGTATAGCTCAGGATTTCCAGTGCTGTCAGTGTTAAAGGTGCCTGTGAGCTTTTAAAATAACAGCATATTTACCACCACAAACAAGCCAACTCTTTGTCTAGGTCATTCACTCAGAATATTGAAATGATACTTTATGAGCAATGGCTTGACTCTATATTTATTTATGTTCTTAAGCCACAATCCGTCTGCTATGCTGCATTTTATACCTTTGTTTTTTAAATGTCTTCTTATCCTGGTTACATAATAATACTTGAATTGCAGGTTGCATTCGTAAAAATGGGAAGCATTTCAAGTACACTGCCTGAGGGACAAGATGCCATCGAGAGGGACCTGGAGAAGCTCGAGGAATGGGCCTGTGTGAACCTCATGAGGTTCTACAAGGTCAAGCGCAGGGTTCTGCACCTGGGTCAGGGCAACCCTCAGTATGAGTACAGGCTGGGGGATGAGGGGACTGAGAGCAGCCCTGACGAGAAGGACTGGGGGGTACTGGTCGATAAAAAGCTGGACATGAGCCGGCAATGTGCGCTCACAGCCCAGAAGGCCAACAGTATCCTGGGCTGTATCCAAAGCAACTTGCTAGTGAATTCATTTCAAAAGTCATCTTGAGGACAGAGTTTTGAACATCTTTGACCAACTACAGAAAGAGAAAATTTTATATAACGTAGAAAGCCCAGCAGTGTAGAAAATTTGGAGTAGCGGTATATTAACTTGCTGCTTCTTTTGCTTATCTATTCATCATGAATCTTGTGGTATCTCTGATTCCATGTGCCTGGTGCAGCACTTAGGACTTACAGGTACACAGCTGTGTTTGAAAGTTAGCGCAAGTGTGCTTTATAATTTCTTATTAGATATAGTTTCTGTTGGATATATCTCAGAACTGAAAATAGGTAGGAATGGAGACCAGAGCTGTGAGATATGACTGTGGTGTTTGAGTGAAATTCGTCCCATGGTGAAGATGAGAGGTACAATGTCCATGAACCGCTTACACCCTGCTGATATTCAGGTCTGAGGACAGAAGGGAGAATTTAAACACTTTCCTGCTGGCTTTTGTTAACATTGAATTTCTTGCAGGTGTGGACTCTACGCTGAACATTCATCATTTGGTTCACAGCTTCCCTTTCTACAGAGCTTTCTCAGAATACCGTGCTGCAAAGAAAAGAACTGAGGGGTTAAGCATCAAAGCAGTGGAGTAGAGGAGGAGGAGGAGGAGGAAAGAAGTCCTGTTGGAAATTGTAGATGACTGGACTCTGGAAGAATAAGATGTAGCAGATTATTTATAGCTATGCAAAACTGGAAGTTGAATACAGCCAGGAATCTGCTGTCATTGGCAAGGAAAATGGGACCTGACCCTGCATGAGTAGAGCACAGGATCCCACCACTGACTGAATTAATTCAAGTTGTTAGAATGTGGGCTGGCTGCTAAGTCTTTTTTAATTTTGCTCTTGGCTCTTCTGATGTCTTATGAGTCAAAAGTCTCTTCCTGGCCTTATTTTACAGATCTGGGAGCAAGGGAGTGACAGTGTTTACCTACCTCATATGGAAAATGTGAGGCTTAATTAATGTTTGTAAAACCTAGTGGATCATCCACCAGAAATGTTACATCTGTGCTGTGTTATTCTTATCCATTGCATAAAGTTCTCCCTCAACCTTTGCTCACCTTCTAATGACCTTTTAAAATTGAGCAAACATTATTGAAAATAGCTCACGGTTTTATTTAATAGGGATTACATATTTTTCAGGGCTAGTGATATGAGGACATATGTCATTTCTGGCCTCAATAAACTTGCATTATGATGCTTTCATAACAAGTACCGTAAGTTGTCCAGCCCTGCATGAATTGCAGGACAGCACTTTGAAATGAGGATACAAACTTCAGGAAGCACAGTATACAAGATGAACTCTGAATGCCATGAATGAGAAACAAAAGCCATTTTTTCAATTTCTTATGCACCAAGGCTAAGAGTGTTTTTCCCAAAACATAGTAGAAAACAGGAAATTCTCGCTGATGGGAAGAAATATGTCTGATTGACATTCCTGATATCTTGGGGAATGACTTGAATTATTTATGATGGTAAAATCATTGTTTATACTGTAGTCACAAAATGGAGGCAAGGAAGGAAATATGGAGAACAGTGCTCTGTATTAGACACAATTGCCATCTATTTTTAGGGGTGTTCTTAAAACTCAGAAACACAAGGTCTTTATATCTAATCTATATTTATATATCCACGTATATGGCTCAGTGCACTAGTTAGCAAAGCTCAGGAAGTGGTGCCAGCAGAGATAGGGATAGAGGGATGTGAGAGATGAATGTCTGACAAACCTAAAAATAGGGTGAGTTACTCTCTTTTGTTGGTACCGTGCAGAAAGGAGAGCTGTGCTTTTCTGTGGCACCTCGGTTTGGGATGCATATTCTGGGTATTTGTGGCATCCAGTAGTCTACCACAGGCATTTCTAAAACTCATAAAATATAATTTTCTAACCTCCAAATATCCCCCTTGTCCAGTCTGAAGTGTGTCGATTTGGGGTATCACTGTGCTGGCTAAAGATTAATTAATCGGTGGACTGGAAGCTGGTGTTTGCCCGCAGACCAGTGACCAGAACCTAATTACATTCCATCTGCGCAAAGCAAGGCCAGCGCCAAGCCCGCGTCACGTCAGTGCATCTGAAAATTGTATCTCTTGTGTATGCTGGAGTGTGAAAGTCTCTCCTTACCAAGAAAAGCTGCCTAAACAAGCGGAGGGTAGGGCTGGTTAAACTCAGCGGAGAAACCTTCAGACAATGAAATTAAGCTCTTCCCAAGTGTTGTTTTTTGTTCTGGCCTCACCAAGTCATTCCCCTTGACTGATCAGCTAACGCCGCTGGATTTCCGACCTGCCTGTGTAAATACATGCATTGCAGAAGTCAGCCCTGCTCTTTTTTTTTCCTAAGTGAATAAGCCCATGGGCCTCCTCCAACCAAACTCGCTGTGAAATTATTGCACTGTATTCTTTCAGACTGGTTCGTGAGTCTATGAATGACACCTCTGTGCACCTGCCTGTGGGGCACCTTGTGTCCGTGGCTGGATTCGGGTGGAGAGGGAAAGGTGGCAACGGCCCTGCAAAGCTGCTGCTTCCCACACGGTGGCTGAGCACGGGCCCGTGGGCCGGAGGAGCTGCAGGAAGGCAGGGGATCAGGCATAGGCTGCAGATTTTTTCTGTTTATTTAAGGGTGTGCCTGCCTGACACCTTTTCCTCAGCAGACTTCAGCCTTTTCTTATGATGTGGGTCTTCTCCTGGTGTCTGTTGCCATCGTAGTTTTTTCTTCGAAGGTAGCACATATACGACAAATGCAAACAAGTGGCTTAAAAGGACACAGATATTATAAGATAACGACCCTTAGCTGAATCCCTGGTAAACAATTACTACTGCTTTCTATCATTTAACGGGAAATACAGAAAAGGTATCTCATGTTTACAGACTGGAGTTCCTCACACACTCGTGAGGTTGAACTAGACAATCTGCCAAGCGTGCTGCTGTGGCAATGGGATTGCATGGTTTACAGGACTTTTGGGTAGGAATGGGCTCGTTTTTCCAGTCTTTGAAAATAATGAGCATTATCACACATTCATAGGTTATTTAAGCAGGTTCTGTCCTGATTTACACACCTCTCAGAAAGTCCTGAAAATTAACAAGCTTCCAAAAAGAAATTGGGGGAAGTATCTGCACTGTGTTTTCATTATCCTAGTATTTCGTGGGATATAAATGATGGCTTGTTTTCAGCAGAGAGCAATCAGAGATAAATTCCACCCATTTCTATGAGAACGAGCAGAGCCTTTAAGTAGAGCTTTATTTCCCGAGAATGGTAATGCGGGGGTTTATGAGCTAATCAAAGGCAATGCATCTATTGCCCTTTATTGAGATCCTTGATAGCCTTTCAAAACAGATAAAATTGTCTTCTCCTCTTCATGACACACATTTTTCCCCATCCATTTGCATTTAGGCACTTTCCCTCAGCGCAGGTGGCAGTCACCCGAGTGTGTCCCCACCGGCGATGTCCATTACACTGTGTCAGGAAGCCGGGCAGTGAACGGGGGACGGCCATGCGCTTGCTTTCGCTGTTGTCACTGCTAGGTGAATAGAAAGGTTCCCATCTTAGGCAGATGTGGCAAACTGAAAATGGGAGTAGCAAAAAGCATTTATATTTTCTATTGGAAAAAATACCCACCATCTGTGGCTGCTCTCAAAGCTGGGGGTAATGTAGCTTTTGTCGCTTTGGTGGGATAACCCCTTTGTAAATGGAGGCTGGAATCTGGTGCACAAGAGCACTTAAGGCCAGAGTTAAGTAGTCAAGGAAAACAGGAACAATAAAAGGTTACAGATAAAAAGAGGTGATTTTCTCTTCTGAGCCCTGAGGACTCGTGATCCCAGTCTATATGCATTAGGATGTGGCACGGTGTAAATTCTCAGTAAGGAACTTTGATCTGAGAGAGGTTTTGATGGCCTTTGAGTGAGGCAGTGGTATTACAGCTAACAATAATGAACCTGTCTTCTTTCTATCATCTTCCAATAACCCTTTAAGGCAGCAAATAATTAACTAAGACCTTTTACCTTGATTACAGCAGTTACTAAAACATGATGAGAACAGAGGATGGTACATTGATGAGATCTACTTCAGTATATGTGACAGCATATCACTGACAGAGCCTGTAAAACAGCACAGTCCAAACTAGAAAGCAGTTTATAGAAATTCAGAACCAATGAACTCAGTATCAGAGAAAAACAGGCAATTGCTCAGGATAAGGATTCATTCTTTTTCCAAAATTTGCAGTACAGTCAGTGCACTGAGAATGGAGGACCGGACTCAAGAAAGAAGTGTCAGAGGAAATTCAGATTTCCAGTGGCTGTGGAAATGAAAATGGATTGAAGAAACGAAATTCTTAAGCAAAGATATGCACTCTACTGTGCTTGTGGTCCTGGGGTAAGATTGATCTTACACATCTAATGGAGAAGATGATATTTGATGCCTTCTCCTTGGCTAGAGGAGAATGGCTTTTACCATTTTCATGTTTAAAAAACATAAATCTTGCAAATATTGTGACATTTTGGAAAGAATTTGATAAATGTACAAATGCTTGTAATTTGTGTTTTTTCCTAAGTTCCTATGGAACATACTTAGTTGGCCAAATAAAACACAAAGCTCTCAGTAGTGTGGAAGATAATTTTCACTGCAGGCATATCAGTAAAGATTGATTTCCTTTTCCTGAATCAGATAAATCACTTGTTTTTGAGGGGAAAGATTATTCTTAAATGTTTTGTCCAGCTTCAAGTATGACTACAGGGGCAGGATTTTTTTCCTTGTATCTATGGAGAATATTTATTAGATTGTAGGTGCTGCAGCAAGCATATATAAAACCCAAATCTTAAAGCAGCTGAAAAATCTTTTGACTGTATTCAGGAGCAAACTCAAGTAAAGCTCTCAACTTTGATCTCATAAAGGCTGAAGTGGAGGCTTTCAGGCTCTCTGAACTCAACTGGGTTGAGAAATGCCTCATGAAACTTCTTGTTTAGTCCACGAGACCAAACACTGAGTCAATATTTAGGCTAAAGGCTGGGTCCTCAGCTGGCACAAAATCACATACTTTGACTGATGTGAGCTGGAGCTGGACAGATTTTGCAGCCACTAGCTCTCATGGTTTTGTTACTTGCCTTGTGGTGTTTAGTTCCAGGTTTTTCTTTCATTCCCCGAAACCCAGACTCAGTAAACAACATGCAGTCTCCATTTGCATGAAGATGAAGTGTGACTAAGTGTCTTGCCTGTCTGATGTTAGTCTTGAAAACAATAGCCTAGAGGCCCTTAAACTATAAGGCAAAGAAAACAGACCTCAGATTTATCATCTCAAATAATATGGTTTATACAATGATGTCAAGATTTTTGCAAACATAGGGCTAAAGATGCTTGAATTTATCCCAGTGGAGAATCTGATCCTAAATACTACTCAGGAGACAAAAATGAACTCTGTTTATCTGATATATAACCTCCTTCTCTCTTTCTCACTATTTCTGTGTCTCTGAATTGACTGTTCCTATGGAGATCGCCAATCTCTTCTGCAAGCGCATCTTATATTCTGTCTTCGATGGCTACTTACAGTTGAGAACCACAGGACATTGGCTCATTCCCATTGCTTTGGCGACAGCAAATTTTGGCAGTAGAACAGCTTCAAGTGCCAGTTGGCATAAGCCTTGACACAGCTGTAGTACTGGGAGAAGAATTTTAGTTACAAACAAATCTCTCTATTTGAACCGTGTGTTACCATCCTGACAACTTGTGAACATACTGATTTTTTTTTTCTGAACTCAGAGAATGCTCCTGAAGCTAAGATTTGTATGACTCAGAGTCCAGGAGGCAGCCAGTTAACTGAATCTCTGATTCTCACTACTCTTGAAATGCTCTCCTCAATTCCCTCACACAACCCCCTTCCACCTTGTATTTGCTCCATGCAGTTCTGTGGACTACCTACTGGAGACCTGAGTCCTGCAAGAATCAACGGTTTGCTTCTGACCTCAGGTGCTATGTCTGCTCATATATTTATTAGTTACTGGTAGGACCCACTGGGGAAGATGATGCATTATCCAACTTTGCTTTACATGGCTGCATTCTGCTGTTTAAGTTGGGTTTTGCAAATAACCTTGTGTTTAGAAAACATGCAGAGGAGAAGTCAGTGTTTCTGAGGCTGAAATGTGGAAAGCAAAAGATACAGATCCATGCATGAATGATCAACAAGAAAGTATTTCCTTTATTAAATTCAGTCAGTTCGTATTAAGCTTGCCAATGGCATTCCAAAATAAATATATACTTTACCAATACTGTTATAATGCATATATTTTCATTGCCATGGATTTATCTCTCTTCTGCTGGATTTTCTTCTAGAAACAAGAGATTAAGAGAATACAGCCTCATTTAAAACCACTGCCCTGAGCTCAACCCATCCCTTCTGCTCTTGTTTCCCATTGGTAAAACCCTTTGTAATCTGGCAAAGCAACAAGAGAGCCTGAACAGGGAATTTCTTTTGTGTAAAACAATATATTCCATCCTGAAAGCTTCTCTAGCTCTCAGTCTTTAATCACTTTCAAATCAGCCCTTTTCTTTGCCTTTACAGAGCAATATTCCAACACCCATTTCTTCACATGGTGGGAGCTGTGCTGCTGCAAACATTCTCCAGAGATTTGCAAAAAAATCAGAGTAGAGTCTTCCCCAAAGGGAAGAGAATGATAGAAGCTGAAGTAACTGAGAAAACAGGGTTCAAATTTAGCAGAATTGAATGGATTCATCAGTTTTCTCCTCTATATCTGCATGGTCAGAATGAGGAAAAGCAATAATTAACATTACCATGCCAAAAATGATAAAACTGATTTACAAAGCAGGAGAATGAAAACATTTATTTGAGATTTGTCCTGTTTGCCTTGTTGGCTCAGAACTTTTGGTTCGCGCGTGGGTAGTTTCATGTTTGCTGAGTATTAAGAGTCCCAGATACTTGCATGCCTCCCCATGAGAGCAAACGGAGAGCAGCCCGCACACGTCCTGCCCAGCCCGGGCTTTAAGAAAGAAGGCAGCTGTCACTAACCAACTCCAAGCTAAGAATAATTCCATGTCTGTACTGTGTGCTTACTGTGGTTTTAGAAAATAGTTTGGTTTCAAAGTCTTAGAAGAGTTCTGACTGGTCTTGATCTATGCTGTGGTAGAAACAATAGTCTGTCAGCTAGAGCCATATTTATTTTTATATATAGGACATCCTAACTTAGAGACCTGTCGAAAGTCTGTCTAATGGAGGTCTACTGGTTCCTCAGGCCCGAAGCCCATTTTAAACCCAGTTTTACAGCTTCTTGATTCTCTCCCTCCCAAGGGCAGCCTAATGGTGAATGTGAAGTGTATCATAATGGATGTTTTCCCTCAAATCCTTCAGCTTTAAATCTTCTTTTTCTAATTCTAGTGTGAGTTCATCTTACACTTCCCCTTTTGTGCTATTATCTGCTGTCTATGGAGTCCGAGATTTGATCTAGTATGAAAGTGCTGTGTGTCACAACAGATACTTTACACATCCTTAAGGCTTCTACTTGGCAATAAACAAATAAATAAAGTCAGCATCACAAAAACTTCCCAGACAAAGACCAGAATGATTTTGTTTCCTTTTTAACTTTACAAAGAAGCCAAGGAAGATAAGATAATGCAATAGTAATATGTTCATAAATATAAACCTCTGTAAACATATTTAAATCGGTGTTTACATGAATGTACTGAATTTGGTAATTTCAGTGTAAAGGCTCATTGCTCTTTGGACTTTTTCATACATTCTGACATCATATCCTGGGCCAGGTGTAGTAGATGCTTCTCAGCTGGCCAGTTTTGGACTTTTACTGATTTTTCCTATTGTTTGGTAACTGCTAAGGAAAATTAATCCCTTGACAAAGCTTTAAAGAGTCACAAGCTCAAGCACCTTCCAAAGGAGTTAATTTGTCCTCCAGCTATTCAAGTGCACATCAGCATTTCATTTTCTGTAGCTCCCCTGGTGATGTGCAACTCTGACCAAAAGGTTTGTTTCACTAGTATGTAATTCTTAAATGAACTTACCAGTTAAATGTTTATCATCTTCTATCTTGCTATAGATACAGAGACATACCTTGGTCATAGGCATTTTCATCAAGGATTAAACTTTTTCCCATTTGGTTTAAATCCAGCTAATTTCTAGTCAGTCCAGCAGTGGAGATGAAAGAAAGGCTGGCAATTGTACTGCCAGCAAGCATGGTTTGATTCATAAGGGAGACAGTGGTCAAATTAAGCAGATCCTGTTTATTCAGAAGTTATTTCATACTATAGTGACCTGATGTGTTGCACAGCCAACTGTACCTGTATTTCGTTATGCAAAGCCTCCTCCGCTGCTTTGAGGAGCTCTGAGTTAAAGTCTTGTAGAAACAACATTCAAATCCCCCCTAGCTCCTGTAAAAGGTGGCTATTCACAGTGAGCAGGCAACCATTTGAGAGTAAGTAGTTTCACATTTCTTCAACTCTGTTTACAAAAGCTGGCAAGGTTTCCAGAGCACTCGAAAAAGTTTGGCTTTTTTATAACGTTTGTGCTGCGAGTGCTCTCTCTGGGTGCTAGGTAAGTGATACGTATTGAAATAGTCACTCAAATGAACAAGGATTTTTTTTGTTGTTCTTGGTAATTTATAGTTTATTACTGCTTTCCTTGCACAGATTAGGCTCACCATAATATTCAACAAAGCCTTTTTCTGTTTTTTAGAAACAAAATGTCTTTAAATCTGTGAGGTTTTCCTCTTAGTCCACCGTACCTCCCACCGGTGAGCATCAGCCTTTCAGAACAGAGTAAAGGAGAACGAAGGGACTTTCTTTCTTTAATGACCTTCAGATGACCAATGTTTGATTTAAATTTTATGGGTATAACATGTTGTTAATTGCACAGCTATTTGCATTTATGGCCTGCAGCCATCCTTCCTTGGGCTGTGATCTCTTTCAATCTTGCATTAAGCCAAGTTTGGCTGGCCAATATCTGGATGCTAGGTTTTCCAGCCTTTCAATATAGAATGCCATGGGAAACGATGTTTGTAGCTCTTGGGTGACACAGTCATCTCAGATCCACTACAGAACCCCAAAATGAGTTAATACTCACTGTACTAGCTGAGGTGCTGTCTCTTGGGTGAGATAAGGGAAGTATAGGATGTGTAGGGTGAGGCACTGGGGAGGTAAGTTTTTACAAGCACTACTGTGACTGCTCTTGGGAAACAGGGAGACAAGAGTGGGAATGGGGGGAAAGGAAACAACCAATTTCCTCATTGTTCTCCCCTGGCATCCACGAATACAGAAAAACTGAGAAGAGTGAGATCAAAAGAGGGTCTTTCCCACCTCGAGAAACTTAAGATGCTTTTTCAATGAAAGGCAATGAAGGGCAAAGAATGAAAGAAAGAAGTGTCCACTGCTCAGGTTATGGTGTGGGGGCAGAAGGCAGCAGAAGTTTCAAAGGGACATGGTGATATTCTGCAGAGAAGTTGGCAGAGAAGGAAAGCAGTTTCCTTGTTTTCTCTGTTGGTTTAAAAAGACTTAGTGAGCTCCTTGTAGCAAATGTCCTGGTACAGAAGAATGACATTCAGGTCCCCGAAAGCTGTGCCGGTACAATGTTCCCACTCATGCGAGGGAACACTGGGCTGCAGGACTAATTACCTTCTCCACACTGTGTGTGCCATCAGTTTTATTGCCATTGCCACATTCAAAAATATGTGCTGTTTTGGAGATTTTTTTACCTAATTGATTCTGTCTGAAAAGATCAAAATAGAGGATATGGAGAAAGTATTCTTTTATTTCTGGAAATGCTAAACTGCCTACTGCATTCTGTGAAAAGCAGATATTTATTTTTTAGCCCAAGGCCATCGCTGTGTGTAGGATGGCAGAGAGGATCTTGAATTCCTTCATGCCTAAAAAAAATAAACTATAGATATCAGGCAATGCTCTAAACAAGGTATTGCGGTGGCTGGACCTACTATGAGAAAACCAAAGTATTTAGTGTGTGCGTAAGTGACATGTAGGAAGAGATATTTTATTTTCATTTATACGTTTTTTCAACCATACATACTGAATAGAAAACTTTAATAATTGATGAACATTTTTTGTTGTTTCTCATGAAAAAGTCATGTTTGGTTTGTTGTGTGATGGGGCAGACGTGGCAGTGTTAGAATGACAGTTATGTCAGATGCTGCATGGTGTACACTGTTCAAAGTTTAATGAGCACATTCTAAAACAAAGAAAAATATTATGAGCTTATCAAACGTTGTCTCTTCTTACTCAGCTTGTGGCACTATATACAATTTATTTAAGTGACATTGAAAAACAATTGCATTTACTCAATGTCTTCCAACATCTACTGCAAAAGATGCATTGCCAATAGATTTGATGGGAGAAAAATGTTTATAATAGTGCTCGGAAAGGTATGTTGTCCAATACGTAAAACCTGCACGCTTGGTTTTTAAAATGCTTAATATGAGTTTAAATCTGTTTCCTCTGAGGTCAATGGAAGTTTAATCACTGACTGATTTCACTGGGAACAGAGGCCAAAAGTAAGCACCTTTTAAAATCCCACACAACAATTTCTGGCACACAAATGTGGCAGCTACCAAGACAGTTCATTTTTCTCCCAAACACAGAGCGTGATCCAGGTTTTTTTAATTTCATTTTGGACAAATTTCCACTGGGGGCAATGGGAGTTTGACAGAATTAGCTTGGCAGTCACTGTAAGACAGTAAGACCTCAACTGATACGTCTAAGATGCGTAAGTGAATCTATGAGTTACATTTGTTGCAGTGTGTACCAGGGAAAAATTGCCTCTGCATATGCGAAACCACTGACATGCGTAAACGGGTTTCAAGAACAGGATGAAAAATCTTCAGGGAGATATCAAGGTCAGAATTTACTCTTGTTCTCCAAATAACACAGAATGTCAAGCAACATAAATATAGCCTTCAAGGTCTCCATTTCACTTAAAATATTTTTTAAGAATGCAAAAATGGAGGCTTGCGATGGAAGCACTGGGTAACTCCTTGACGTGGATGCTGTGGCAAAGGCAGGTTTTGGAGACAGTTGCCAGAAGCCATATGACCCCTGAAACAGCTGCTTTACACTAGGTTGAACTGCTCCACAGACCCATTTATTAAAGAGCTAATTCTCTTCTATGTGAAATTTTTGGTCTTCAGCTCTGAATACCATCAGGGGAGACATCAGTTGGCAGCAGATGTGGAAAGCTATTCATGTTGGCAACCCGAACAGCTTGGCTGGGGAAGCTCATGCAATGCTCAAATAAATAAATAAATAAGCAGTCAGAATTGCATTAAGTAAACAAAGATTTTCCTGTACCAAATTTGTAGTATTTTCTTCTGAGGTTCATGGTATTTTATATGACTTAAAATATTAGGCAGGATTTGACTAATTTCGGGATTTTTGCACTCCTCTTTTGCTTGCAATCTTTGAATCTAATTATATATTTGCAAAAAAGCAGAAAATGCCCAAACTTGAACACAACCCTAAAACATTAGCAGCATTTCAGCTTCACGATTAAAAACATTCTAGGCTCAAGAATGTAGTCTTTTCTGAAGAATTTTTGATGTCTAGTGCTTTTGTTCAAATCTGCAGAGTTCAGGTATTAATAATTTTCACCAAAGGTACATTCAGTGATAGTTTTTTGAAAATAGCAATTCAATTACACTGGATATGACCTCATGACAAATTGATGTATGTTATCTTGTAATCCCAGCAGCTAGGTGAGCTCTAGCACACAATATCATCATGACAAAGCTCCTCCCTCCCTGTATCTGCTTCCTCCCCATGGTTGTATGTGCTGATAGTGATGAGTCCACAGAGTTTCCCCAGTGAGAAATAACATTTAATAAGACGTAATTGGAATGTCTCCACTTTTTCCCTTATTAACCAATTAAAAAGATGTAAAGAACCACATTAAAATCTTCTGTCAAGTGAGCTCCAATGCATTTCCTCCTGTGGAGTCCATGTGCGGTGTTCTTGTCCTTGTTGGTCCGGAGTTTTGCACCGGGAACTGGCTCACAGCCCCCAGCAGTTGAGTGTGTCTGATGATAGCGTCAAAGAAGACTTCCCCATTGCATAGCTCCACTAGTTATGAAATATGGGTCAGCAGCTTTTCCCACCACTGTTACATGTCAGCTAATATTTGTCAAAGATGAAAATATTTTGCTGCAAGAGAGCAACATTTGTTCCACTAGTTTCAGAGACCAATTGTGCATGCTTTGGATTTACAACTACAAAATTGCTTTTGACTGTTTGAGGCTCAGCATCTATTTCAGTGCAGTCTGTGGGTTTCAGAGAAGCACTGGGGAAGGGAGTGGGGAATTAAGTTGTTCAAGAGATTGTATCTAGGTTAAGAACTCCTTTATGTGTAAAATAACCATTTGTGTTGCATAGATGATTTCACTGGCTGATAACTGTAACCTGAAGGTTAGTGGCCAGCTATCTGAATGGCAGATGTGAGCTTCTGCCAGTTTTCAGTGATCTGAAATCATGTCATGCTGGACAAGACCCTGTACATCAACCCTGAACCATCTTGTGACCTTTTTGGACACAGAGTTTGCTCTCTCGGAGCCAGAGGTATGGGAATGGAAGTAAGGCACCCTGAGTGCCTGCGGTGTAGGTGTGTGGGTGAAGCCTGGCCCAGCCCAAAGCCTGGAGAACGAGCACGAAAACCTCCAGTTCCTTCAGCAGACTCTGGGTCAGGCACAGTTATAACGATCTTGACCTGATAACTTATTATGAGAACTCAATGTGTACATCCGTGTGTAGATAGAAATTTTCAGACCTAAGTCATTAATAATGGATAGATAACTTTAGATAACTTTACAGGGATGTAAATGTTCTGTATTATCAAAGACATGGGAAAATGACCAGCAGCCACAAGCTTCCAGAAGTTTAGCTGGGAAATAGGACTATGTAGAATGCACCTTCTTGTACCTTCACTGCTCCTTGGAAGCAGTGTGAATCTCCTTCCATGATTTGGTGGGACTAAGCTCTTTGGCTCCAAATACCCCTATTTTTTTGAAAAACATTAAAGGCAGACAGGGAAGAAGATCTGTGAGGAAAATTTGTATATATTATTCTGAATCCCACAGCCTTTTTGCATCTTAGTCCTTTTTGGAATAAGCAAAGTTTGTGTTAAAAGCCAGCATTTTGCCCCCAACAAATAGCTAAGACATTGTAACATTTCTTTAAAAAATTCTACCTCCTGAGACAAAATATTGCAGTGGGCTGGTAATAATTGACTTTTTAATGTTAACTACTGTAGCTTGAAATAACATATGGGCTTTGCATCATCGTTTTTGCTGCTTGATATTATTATTGCCTTTAAATTTGGAGAGCAAAATTTTGCTCCATTGAGGAAGGTACTGGCAAATTGCCTGCGCCTAAGAGACACACTTAGCCAGCAAATAAATATACATAAGTGAAACAAAAAATGAATTCATGTGAGCCTGTTCATAGTAGTGTGTAGTTGCATCTTCAGCAAGTCAAACAGAAAGGGCTTGTTTGCAGTCAGCAGAAATAGCTCTGGTCGTGGTGGGGTAGTTGCAGGGAGAGGGCAGCTGCAGGCCACGACTGAGGGTGGGATCAGCCCTGCGGAAGCAATTCCTTCAGCCTCCTTTCAAAAAAAGTCTGAAAACCATGTTATTTTTTACTACTCTGTTGAGAATTATGTATATAGTGGAATTCCTCCTATTGCTGTGAATGACATCTTTATATAGTCTTCATTCTGGGGCAAATAATCATCAAGAAATGCTGAAAATCCAACAAAGTCCCTGTTTGCTGTGCATGTTGCCACAGAACACAGACATCATGGCTGTTTGTTGACCATGTCGGTTTCTCTGGTGCATTGGTTTGGCAACCGTATCACCTATATATGATAATGTACTCAGGAAGAAACCTTTCAGGTCAAACAAATGACTTTGATAAGCTATCAATATTTGACTAAGAGGCTGTGTTGGAAGCACACCCACTTAGTTGGAATTAAAGGAGTAGGATTTAGGACAGGCGATATAATCCAACTTGACAAACTAGTTAAATTTGACAAGAAGCGGAAGAGCAGCAGCGCTGGGGCTGAAGAGCAAAGCGTGCTTTTGCTTTTCTGATTGAGCACATCCAGGATTTTCGTACCCAGGATGAACGGCTGCAGGAACCCGAATGATGCAGCCCAGTACAGTGACCTGCATGGCTTATCGTTTCTGCAGCAGTTAAAGGTAGGTCTGCCCTCCCAGAAAGGCAGCTCCCGTAGGTACAGCAGCTTGTGAGGAAGCTGGGTGGGTAACTCAAAGCTGGTTTAACTTCAAGGGGGTATTTTTATCATGGGTCGCACAGTTCCATGCAGGCTTATGCTGTTCAAAATTTAATGAATAAAAAATAGGCAGTGAAACACAATGTGGTACATTTTCTGCCTTGTAAATGGAATGATTATGCGCATGTGTGTGTCTTAATTTTAAAATGTTTATTTAGTTAGAAGAATTATTGTAAGACTGTGTTTAAAACCAGCTATTAGCTAATGGAGAGACCTCATTGTCGGGGGTATTAGGAGATTATGGCTTCATTTACCATAATGCACAGAGATAGCCCAAGTGTTCTGCTTTTTGTTTATGTGTTTGTTTAAATTTGTTTACATACTTTAACTCATTCCCGAGCATTTTATCCTTCAACAAAATCCTTTTGTAATCCAAAAGGTTGGGCAGAGAAGTTGCTCCACATGATAACTGAAGAGCTATGTAAATAAAACCTGACATATTAACTGCCTTGGATTCCTGTAGTTTCGTATTTGGAAATAAGAAAATGTAGTGTAGATATGGGAAAGACCCGTGTTTGCTTTTTCAATAGGGTAATTAGTCAGCAGCTGGAACTTTTGAAACTAAATAACAGGAGCCAATCACCTTCTCTCTACTCCCACAGCAGCAGTGAAATTAGGACATAGAGGAAAATAAAAAGAATATGTCGGCATTTTGGCTTATTAACACAAATGATTTTGTAAAGAAATAATATATAAACCAAATTGTAACAAGCACACAAGAGAGCAAGCAATAACATATTCACTGTTTATTTTAACACATAGTCTCCTTGGGAGACATTTCATAAACATGTGATGATATAGATGTCAGATATTGATTGTTATGTACCCCCGTAACTAGAGCATTGTACGGTACAACTCCAGTGTGCCATATGGCCTGAACATACCATGCAACTCATTAGTGAACATATTACAGCTTTATATAGCCTCAGAGAAATGTGGCAACATGTGATGTAATGCTCATGGACAGTAGTTTGTTGGCTCATTTACCAGCGCTTTAAATAGAACGATGCTGGGCACATTAAATTTGATGTTTGTTGCTTCTAAAGCTGGGAAGTTCCCTGCACTCATTTTTGTTAGCAATGCCTCAGTATGAATTCTTACAGGGAAAGAAGAGGGTTATGGAAAGAGGAAAGTCTAACATATTTGTGCACACTGAGGTACAATGGATATCACCTGGTTCTGCAAACACTGGGCGCAACACTGAGTTCTGTTTTGTTCTTAAGCTGAAATCACAAGCACGTTCTTGATAAAAAACTTGGAGCCTGTCCCATGGTGCTCTAACCAAGGTACCAAACTGAGAAGTAAGCCATATGTGACACTATTTGATTACGGATTAATGTGCTGTGACTTCATCTAATCAGGAACATTTAATCAATTTAGCTGCCTCATAACACGACAACCTTTGGTATCTCAAATAGCCTCAAGTCACTGATGTGTATACATTACTAACACCAAAATTGTCTGGTTTTTTGTTTTGTGGACGTTTTCTAAGTGTACATTGGCATATTGAATCCCTGTTTCGCAGTGTAATGCAGCCAGCATTTGGTAAAAATTGGAAAGCATTCGTTGATCACTCTTTGGACACATCCAGAACCCTTCCACATGTAGAGCTGCCTGGGTGTGACTCACTGTTGCGTTAGTGGAGTTTTCTGCTGTTACAGCTTTATTGAGATCAGGGGAGTTACTGCGGCTTAACCCAGAATTGCACAGCGGTGACATCAGCCTTGTTAATCCAGGAGGGGATTCTGCACATGGAAAGGCTTCCAAACTGACTGCAGTTTTTCAGAAAGGAAAAATGTGGCCAGGAATCCAATCCAATACAAGGAACTGACATTATTATATATAGCAAATAATGGAATAGTATCTTTTCTACAAACAATGTAGTGATACAATTCAAACAACCTACTTCAAAGAATGATTAAAAATATAGAGGAATACTAAAACCGAAAGCTGCAACAATATATATGGGTGTGGGGAAGGGGAGATGTGATTTATGGAAAATACTCCAAAGTATTATACAAATCTTCATATAACTTTTGCATTCAAAGTGTTTGTTGTGATCACCTGGGTTGAATGTGACCCTCTTGGGGCAAGAGTCTGACTATGGGTTATATCTGCTCTACGCTGCTGGTGATGCTGGTGCAGAAGGGAATACAACTATGGATTTCCCACCAGAGATTCTTAATATAGGAAGGTTGCTTCCACGTGCCCTCAAGCTTTCAAAAGGACGACGACTTTCTTTAAACAAAAACTTTGTGTAGAATAGCAAAAAAAAAAAAGAAATATCCCTCAAATTTTGGGCATGGGCGAAACTAGGAAAGAAAATCTGTAGATGGAGGCTGAAGCAGAAATGCACGTTCTCAGGCCTGTTCTTTGCCAGAGCACAGGCTAAACCGCAGAAAGGTGAATTAGTGGGAGAAGTGTGGACATAGAGGACTGTCTGCTGGGAGTGATGCACAGAGCTCCCACATATGCTCCTATGCATCAAAGCTGTGCAAATACTTTGGAAATCTGATTAGAAAAAATAGAGATTATCAGCCTGTTCTCCAGGGAAGAGTCATGAAGGCCTAGCAGGACAGTCAGTACAACGAGCAGTTCCATTTTCTTTTGGCCTTTATTGAAGAAAGAATAACTTCTTTTGCAAACAAAGCCCAGCCATATTGTGAGTGTAAGATATCCCCTGTTCATTCGTTTGGTGGTTCCTGCAGAACGTCGCAATAAGCATTAACCAGGAGGAAGTACATATGCGGGCGGACAAAATGTAGTTTAAGATGAAGTTGGGGCAAGACACCAGATTCAGGGCTTCCTCGTTTTTCGTTGCTGCAAGTGGACAGAGTGTGCTCGGTTTTACCTCATATGAAAAAAGGGGCTCAAGTACAGAGAGCTACTTATCCTGAGACAAGCTCCTTGCGTCGTGCCTAGCTCCAAAGAAGCACAGCACTAACTTGCCATGGCACCTCTTCTTCTTGGTAACATTCTTCCCAAAGATGGCCTGATCAGCTCAGGTGAATGGTTGCAATTTGCAGGACTGGCGTATCAACCCCTGGGTCTAAAACCAGGTGAATAAAGAGACAAAGAAATCAAGAAAGTTGGCTAGAAATGAAGGAAATATTGGGAGATTTCTGGCAGTTAGAGTAGGAATCTTACTCTAATCTAATAGCCACTGCTAGGGACCTCATTCCATGCATACTTGAATGTTAGCTCTGATTTGGCTTTGAATCTGAATGCTGACTCCGTTCTCATGCTGAATCCAGAGCCCAAATATATTTTCTCTAACCATTTATTTTCCCAGGCCTCGTTAATTATTAAGATCTGTGTGCATTCCAGTCCAAGCTCCAAATTTTGACATCCTATGGACTTCAGCTATTTAAAGCACAATTCCCATGAATAAGTCATAGTAAACAAGAGTCAGCAGGCAGTTATCATTTGTTGCTCAAAAAGTAGTGAGTGCTAAATTAAATAAATACCATGTCTTTTTAATGTTCTGTCACACAGATAAAAATCAGATAGAGCTTTTATTGAATCTGTCCCAGAGGTTAGGAAATAAAATAAATATAATGAAGTTGATTTGATTCTCCTGCTTGTTTCACTGCAGTCAGAAAAAAAAGTTTGCTTATGGAAGCATATGAAACATTTTGAACAAATCCAGAAATACTTTTAATAGGCATCTCAGAGACTTGTAAGAAAGTATTGTAGTTTGGGGAAAACTTAACTTTGAATGATCAGACTTAACATATTATTTTTTTAATCAGTTGTCGCTTAATATTATGCTGCTATTTATGCAGTGAAAAGCCTGGAGCTATTCTGTGTGATTGAGCTAAACCAAATATTTGGCAGGAGAATGGGGATTTTAAAAATTAAAAGATGCTTCTTTTGGTGTCTGGTCTTGTTTAACTATGGAAACGGAAGCTTGAGAGGAACAAAATTTTACATTGTGATTAAATGGGTGAAAATAAAATTGGATGTAAAGTTTCCTATATGAAGCAAGACAGTTTGAGTTTTCATGCTAGTTTGAAAAAGAATACAACATCTGTTTCGGTAATGTTTTTCATTGTATTTTTTATCAATATAAACAAAGCCAAGGAGAACAGCAAAGATGTTGTAAGAACAGATTTCTAAGCCAAGTTCACAAATTGGCTTTAAAAGTGATTAATAACCACTCAACATAAGCAGGCGATATAACGTAATCACATTTGGGTAAGATACAAGGGGTTTCATCAGGCTCTCCCTGCAAATGCTGCAGAAAACAGGTTTTTTTGTTACATTTTGTGTTTCCTTCAGCATCAAACGGAATTTTGCCCTGGAAAGAAACACGGATAATGCAGTATGCTATCCTCATGCAGAACCAGCCACCTTTCCATAAATAAACAGGGACGTCTCTAGTTCTGTGGCAGTAATATAGCACTGATCCAGTTGCTGAACTTTCTTGATATTCCAGTACTGTGTAGTTCTCCCTTATCATAATATCTCTGTGTGGGTTATAGTTTCAAATCAGGCTGAGTTTTGAGGAAAGAATCTTTGCAACTTGTGTTTTCTTTGGATTGCGTTCTGATCCTTGGCCCTGCCTAGGACAGAAATAAAATTGCATGGCAACTTCTCCTTGAGATTAGGGCTTTAAAATCCAATTTGGGGATTTTAGTTTTGAAATGTGACTTGAATCCTTCTCAAACTTCCCTGTCTACTGTGTTCATTTCTCCTATGTAATCCACTATTCAGTCTCCAAGATATGACATAAAATGGTATTTTAGAAGATGTATTATATGGAATATGTTGAATATCTTCAAAGCCTAATAGGAAAATAAACTCTGGAAACAGCTATGTGTTTTTAGAAGCAAGAATAGAAATGCAGTATGTCAGCAGTGTATAGTAAAAGAAATTTACTTCTAAAAATAAAAAGGATGAAAGATCTTATTTATTTATTTATTTGTAAATAAATCCTAACTTGTACTAAGGACTTTTTATGTTCTGTATGAGAGTAAGGAATGGCGTTGGGATTATTATCTGTTTTACGGAAAGCAATCAAGTAGCACCTTACAGGTAAAACTGTTGTCGCAGATAGTGGCCAAGCCTGTCTGACCTTTCAGGGTATTCACCCTGATAGCAACGGCCCCTCCGTTGCCGCAGTTTGTTGTGATTCCATATGGTCTATCTGTAGACTGCCAGACATATGGGAAAAGAAAAGCTTGGATTGCACATATGATGACAGGCCAGCTAAAGCCTTCAGATATTCTGCAGTAAGGTCCGGTTGGCTCAAAGGGTTTGCTGTTCTCCGTATCACATTTGAACGTGCTGATTGTCAGGTGAGTCACCGCAGACATTTCGAGCCTTATTGACTTATTACTGCACATCTCCTGGTTTTAATTCATAGGTATTCAAAAGCAGAGGAGATATTTACAGTACACAGCCACAGAAATCAATCTAGTTCCACCATAATTTGAATCAAACAAACATCTGTTTGGCAAAATATTTACTAGTTAATGCCAGTATCTAATAAGGCTCATACAGAAAACACTGATTGAAGGAATTAAAGAAAAAACAGGGCGGAAAAAGACACTCAGTGAATGCAACTGCTAAAAGGTCAGTATTGCTTGTTAACTGATGGTTGGGGACATGTTTTGGTAGCTAGCAAGCATTAACTTAAGGGCTTTGCTGGACTGCTGGTGGACTTGAGTGTATGACACAAGGACAGTGGTGCTCCATGACCTATGTATGCTCAGCTTTACCAACATTTATGCATGTTATATCTTTTTTCTCAAAATTGAAGTTTTGCTTCGCATACTATATGTACACACGTTTGTGGAAGTCAGTACTGATATTATTAATTTTCTTACCCTGTTTACCAGTAGCAGTGGTTTTCACTTGTGTACTTAGTAAACCGCAGTAGCGTGAGATACAAGTCTGTTCTGTAGAAGCTTGGAAGTCTTGAGGAAATAGGTCAGATAGACAGGCCTGATCTGGGCAAAGAAATCCACCAAGTTGTTTAAAATATTTTTGAATTAGGAGTAAGAGTTCTTGCTGGCATGTTTGATGGAGCGGTACTCAAAAGTAGACAACTGCAATGCAGACAGGGAAATCTCTTACAAATTATTTTCCACTCCAATACTGACATACATCTAAATCCTGGATTTGTCTCTGTTTAATAAAATGTATTTTCAAGGACTTCATTATTTTTATTTTTTTTCCCTTGCAGTCTCAATTGCAGAGTGTTGTCAATGCCAGTGGCTGTACATACACACAGTTGGGTTCCTGGGTATAGCACGGCACTGCACTTTCAGCTCGTGCTGGAGAGGCTCTGTGCAGGCACTTCTCTTTCGTGCTTGGTGTTTGTTATCTTTTCTCTCTCGTGATCTTCTGTAATCTTTCCTCTCTTATTCCAGGTCTTGGCTGCCTTTCCTGTGAGATCGTTTTTCAAATTTGACATCCTGAAATCACATTTCTGACATCAGCCAGACCTCTTTGCCCCTCATCACTATCCTCACTATTAGTCACCAACAGAGGCAGCTGCGCTCCCAGCGTCGGTCCACCTCTTCCTTAACTTGTATCAATTTACATCAATTCTCTACATCGTATGGAGTTCATCTGTGGCTTGACATAAGACATTTATTTAGAAGCCAGCAAAATATCTATGAACAACTTTTCTATGAAATATTTTGTCATAGTAATCAGAACTTCTTTATCTTTCCAAGAAGGCATTAGGAAACTTAGCAGAGCTGCTATCATCTGGATATTGTGTTGCTTGAGAGATGAGTTAATGCAATGGCATTTTAAATGTAATGACCTAAATACTCTTTCAGCTGACTGAAAAGTAAACGGACAAATGAAGCGTATTGTTTTTTATGCTTCATTGTGTAATGTTTTAATACTCTGTCATGTTTGGTGACAGTGACTTCAACTTAACCCATACTTTTAATAACTCCGTTGAAAATCTTAATTAGAATTTTATAATCCTGAGGAAAATCTATCAGGTAGCTGTTTTCTTTCCCCTAAGTTCTCCGAACTCAGTAGCCTGTGACAAAAGTTAAGAAGTGTGTTGCTGCAACATGCAGTGCTCCCCAGTTCTTCTGCTGGGCCGGGGGAAATCAAAGGCTGAGCTTAGAGTCGTACCTTTTAGGTGGCTCTCAGCACCTCATGTCACCTTTCTGTGACCAGCCCAGGGATGATGTACAGAAGTTTGGTCAGTTCCTAAGTGTGAGAAGCTGGGCTCAAAACATGACCCTCAAGAAAGGCTCAGTACATGCTTATGTCTTAGGTAAGGAAATACATCCCTTGGTTCCTGTTGCTCTCTGAGCCGAGACTGCAATAACAAGGATCAGCTCACACCTCCCCTGAGCTTCGTGAGGGAAGGGGGAAACTCTTTTGAGTGAACTGTGCTCTGTTCTCCAAGACGTCTCTTAAGACAGAAGCCCTGCTCTGCTCTACTGAGACCCCCTTGCAGTGCTGCATCCAGCCTTGGAGCCCTCAGCACAGGAGAGACATGGACCTGTTGGAGAGGGTCCAGAGGAGGCCACAAAGATGATCAGAGGGATGGAACACCTCTCCTGTGAGGACAGGCTGAGGGAGTTGGGGTTGTTCAGCCTGGAGAAGAGAAGGGTCCGGGGAGACCTTACTGCAGCCTTCGAGAGCTTACAGGGGGCCTATAAGAAAGATGGGGACAGACTTTTTAGCAGGGACTGTAGCGACAGCACAAAGGGTAATGCTTTTAAACTAAAAGAGAGCAGATTTTGCCTAGATAGAAGCAAGAAATTCTTCACGATGAAGGTGATGAAACACTGGCACAGGTTGCCCAGAGAGGTGGTAGATGCCCCATCCCTGGAAACATTCAAAGTCAGGTTGGACGGGGCTCTGAGCAACCTGCTCTAGTTGAAGATGTCCCTGCTCATTGCAGGGGGGTTGGACTAGATGACCTTTAAAGGTCCTTTCCAACTAAAACTATGCTATGATTCTATAAAATTCTGGGGTGTTGTAATGTCTGACCTCCACAGCTATGGAGCCCAAAGCCTGGCACGAGGTGTGGGGTGCTGCATTTCTGGTGCATTTGGAGCCTTCGCAGAATGAGGAGGGGAGGTGCCTCAAATGGGGCTGCACAGTAGCCAGCATGCTGAGCAGAGCGGTGCCTTGCTCTACTTGCTGTGCGTTGGGTGCTCGATTCGGAGGCTGCAGGCAAGCACCATCCAGACACTGATGATCACGAGTGTAGAGCTGTCTCTGGACAGCTGTTTCCCCTATGATAATAATCGGAGAAACATGTTTGGCAAAATATTTACTAATCACTGCCAGTACATAATAGATGGTACATTCTAGTTCCGCTTTAGAGTGTTTTTTTTTAAATTCAGTTGTTATCTAAAACAAAGACTCTGGCTCATCCTTTGTAGCAGAGCATCCTCTAGCTAGGGTCCTGCCAAGAGGTCCATGTTGCACAGCAAACTTTCTGTCTGTTGTCTGACTGGAGTCCTCACAGAGATCAATAATTTGTGGTTTTATCTGTAAGTTTTAACGCTGGCAAATGCTTCATGGATTATAGTGAGGAAACAATTAGTGTAAGAACTGTGGAGTTGGGCTCCTGTAATAAAAATCTGTGTGAAGTACAGAACTTCAGGGATTGACAGGTTAAGGATATATATATATAGCTATAGCGAATGCATGGCATTTATTGGAACATGCCTCAATAAATCTTCTTTTTATAGGATATATAACTACAGGGAGAAAGGATAGTGGGAAAATTGTAAGTGGAAAGTCTTTTATTTGCCAAAGTTCTGTGTTTTAGACATCTTACATAGTCAGTTATATTCTGTACAAAGACAGACCAAAATAGAGAATCTGGAGAGCATCACTACATTCTTTCTGTTCTCATCTGACATTAATCTGTGCTTTCTTTACACCCCGATTATCAGTTTTTGGTTACTTTTTGTGCTCCCAACTTGGAATTAAATGAGACAAACCATGTTTAAAAATCAGAATTCATTCTGGCAGACAGAGGCACCGGTTAGTCTTTCAGTGCTGTGCACGAAGCTGTGTGATCTGCTCAGAGAGAACCCCGGTGAGCAGAGCTAAGGCCGCAAATGGATCTGTGGAACTGAAGATGTGAAGTTGAAGACACTGCCTGTTTAACACCAGAAATAACATGGGGTTTTAGTAATGCAGGTCTCATATGTTATTAATAGTTTCCTTGTTTCCCTTTCAGTTCACAAAACAGTCACACATCTCCTGGTTGCCCACTCCACAGAGTAATCTGCAAGCATACTCTCTTTTAGACTCTTTCAAACTCTGCTGCACAGGTACATAAATGGTGGCAGCTTTATAAAACCATTGACACTGTTCCAGAATTTAAAACCTTTTTTGTCCAGGATTCAGCAAGGACAGAAATGATTTCATGACAGAACTCTAGTAATGCTCCGCACTAAACCTCGGCTCCTTGAGATACTGTTCATTAGCTCTGAAATTTATGTCTACTGTACATTGGCTTCAGGCAGAATAGGGCAAACATTTTTAATGAAGGAGAACTGGATTTTTCTCCTTGATCCATGTAAGTCAGTGTCTGATGTTATCTTGGAGATATCTAACAAACACCAAGTTTAAAATAGAATGGCAACAAGCTGCTCCCCCGGGTCAGGAAGGCCTCCAGAGCTCCCAGTGTGCTGCTCTACACCCGGGGGGTTACTCTTCGATGTGAATGTAAATATATCCAGGGAGTTATAAGGAAGAGGAAGTTTAAATGCAAACAAAATAGTAAAACCAGCACAAATAGCACGGCGAGTTACCAGGAAATGACAGTATTTATAACGAGCATTGAAAGAGGAAAGAGATGCAGCGGGGGCAGACGAGCGTGGTGTGTCAGTGGACATGAGTTCCCATGGGGAGGATGGTAAGGGTGGGATGGGAGCCCTGAGTCCGGCCCTTCTTCCCTGCCTATCCCCGTGAGAAGCTCTGTGTATGGAGCAGTCCTGGAAGTCTGTATCCCTGCATGCTTCAGGGAAAACTGTGGTGTTTTGTTTTTTTTTTTTTTACCAAGAGAACCCTTACATTCTAAAAGCATGTGAAATGAAATTCTAAGTGGTATCAAGCTCGCAAAGGACACCAGACTAAAATGACAACTTAAAAACAGCTTCTGTTTTTGGTGTGCTGTTCCTTGGTTTGGAAGTCATCAGCCTCTTGCAGGTTAGGCTGCGGTTTTACCTTGGCTGAGGCAAAGGACCTCACTATAAGGAACTGTCATAGTGGGGCCAGTCTTAAGCAAAAGCTCCAACAAATATCTCCTGAAGAGTGTTACGGTCCGCACAAAAGATGTGATCTCCAGAGGAGCACAGTAGCTTTACTTACTTTACGTATTTCTTATTTAATTTGAATGAATGTGACCAAGAATGCAGTTACAATGAATATCCATTTAATACGTCTAAAAATGCTGTGTACACGTTTTGTCCAACTGATTTCAGTGTAGGATAGAGGAAGGACATTACTTCAGCTGTTCTTTGTACCCCGAAAGGTGCTCTGGGAAAGCAGGTAGACAAATCAGAAGTGTAACAGAGGTTTTGTGAGCTTTTTTCCAACTGCTGTTTGGATTTTTACGTGAACAAAAGTTTGCTTGGTTTGGGGTTTTAGTGACATGTGACAACCAAAACTCAGATGCTGTATTATTCCGTACTTGCTTGGCTGCCTTTGTAGGAATATTTGTGAGCTTGGCACACCTTTCATTTGAAATGAAGTGGAAAATCTCCAGCACTGAGTCTGGTTTTGGGTTTCATCGCATAACTTTCAAGCTACCATAATCTACAGTGAATTTTCACTAAAATACGCTACATATTTCCTCAGAGTTAGTGAAGAGCGTAATAAAATGTGGATTAGCTGCTAAAAACTCTTATAAAAACTTTTCAATATGCAAAAGAGAAAGAAATTGATTACTCTGTCTCCATGATGAAATGGGAGAGAAATAATTTTAAAATCAGCTCAGTCCTTTTCTCACTGTCTCTAACATCTGTGATACTCCGTGCACTTTGTACTAGTGTCAGATACAGAAAACTCATGAATGATGTACCTTTGTAGGCACAACTGCGATGGCTTCAGCCCTACATATCTTTCTATGAAGGTTAAATAAATAAAACAAGCGGTCAGTAGCTAGTTCTTGAATTCCTGCTTAAAACCAAGATTTAACACCCTTTCAGCAGTGTAAGGTTGAATTTATTGCAAGAGAACTCCATGATAAAAAACTGAAAACTCTTCTCTGAACTACAGACAATGAAGCCTTTCAGTTCCTCAGCTTCTCACAAAGTTCTTGCCTACCTGCAGGAAGCACTGGGCAAGGTTCAGTATGTCAGCTTTTAAAAGATGCTTGGATCATGTATGGCACTTACCAGTTGTGGTGGTGGTTGCCATATGGCATTAACATAAGGTAACATCTCAAATTTGAACTATTTCAACTTCACAGATCAGATGTCAATCTACAAACAGCAGAAGGTGAACTTTTTCCCTAAGTTTTTGGTTTGGTTTTTTTGTCCTAAAATCTCACAAAGCATTTCCTGGCAACGACAACACAGTTACGTCACACTTGTGTGAAATACCAGAACAACATCACCAGACTTCTGTATAATCTGTCGAAATTTCCTAGGTACCCTTTTACACTAATTTTTTCTCTGCTAATTCACACTAAAGCATGAAATAATTGCAAGTTTCCATGTGTCCTGATATTATAGGTCACTATAATTTTCTTCTTCTCTCCAATGTGCTTACTAGCCCTTCAGCTTTGTTTGTGAGCAAATTTGACCATGGTTGAACTTATATCAAAAGGAACATACAACAAAGCACTACTCGTTAGCTCTTAAATTCGTTGTTTGTTAGCTGACTTACATTGCTGCGCAGCAATCCAAGCAGACAGAGGCACAGAGGGAGCCTTGGCAGGAATGAAGGGACTCTGCTAGAGGACTGATGAATGCACAATTGATGCTTTCTACAACAGCACGACGACCTCTTCTTTTAATTACACTCCACTGCGTGGAGCTGCTTTGTGCACTTGTGGGAAGTGCCCTCTGGCAGCTGATGTTTAAGCTTCATGTGCAACCAGTTGGTAGGTTGCAACCCAAGCTATTGGACCTGGCCAACCCAATGAACACATTCATGATTTATAATATTGATTATTACAGGGCATTATATACAGGGATGAAGTCGAATAGCCTGAAAAATCTCCAAGTGGAGTGCTAGTCCACATAGCAACATATGTCATTATGGGCATCATCCTGGTTCTCTGTTCCCTATGCTGACTCTCTGTTGAGTAGACAGATCAGTCCAAGCTCTCAAACTCTCATCTTTAAAAGCCATCTATTGCCTGGCCCCTGCTACCTTTGAGATCACTTCTCCTTTCATGACCAACATCTTCCAAAGAGCTGCATCCCAAACAACAGAGAAGCTACTTTTTTACTGTGGGAAGTTTGAGACTGTAGAAAATACAAATTTTTCCAGAAGCCATGTAAAATAAAGATAGTATCAACTCTTCCCAGAATTAAGGATCAAAGAGTTGGGGTTGTTCAGCCTGGAGGAAAGAAGGCTCCTGGGAGACCTTATTGCAGCCTTCCAGTACTTAAGGGGGGCTTATAAGAAAGATGGGGATAGACTTTTTAGCAGGGCCTGTAGCAACAGGACAAAGGGTAATAATTTTAAACTAGAAGAGGGCAGATTTTGACTAGATAGAAGCAAGAAATTCTTCACTATGAGGGTGGTGAAACACTGGAACGGGTTTCCCAGGGAAGTTGTAGATGCCCCATCCCTGGAAACATTCAAGGTCAGGTTGTTGGACAGGGCTCTGAGCAACCTGCTCTAGTTGAAGATGTCCCTGCTCATTGCAAGGGGGTTGGACTGGATGACCTTTAAAGGTCCTTTCTAACCCAAAGAATCTGTGATTCTATGATTCTGTGATTCTATTAAAGGTCAAATTTGTTTCTTCAGTTTCAGATTTACATCAGTAATTTCATCCCACATATAACCTACTCAGCTGGCTCAGTTGAGTACACAAATGGACACACAGTAAATTAGGCTATTTCTTCTGTGGAATGAGAAGGGAGAGATAAAGTGGATGGTTTATTATTTCTCCTTTTAGATGCCCTGAGTTTCTTGGATGAGTTGGTGGAGGGAACCGTGATTGCAGCTTAGGGAAGATGTATGAAATAGGCCAGAAATTGCTGCAGTTGGGTGTTTTTGCCATGATTTCCAATTCTTACCTGTCAGTGGGCATATGTGCATGTATGGAGTGTGAATAGGGGATACTTATTGAGTATCAGCAGTTCTTTCTTTTATTTTTTGTTCTGTCATGCTTGCTCTGTTTGAAGCTATCTGGGCTGCATCACTGAAGACAAAAATATTAAGCCTTGCAAACTAATAATAAATGTAATCATTTTTTATTAATTAACACAAAGGAGTGAAATGTGGAAATAGTTTCTTTCCCAGTGACACTGAATTCAGAATGTGACTACAGTTCCGACTGGCCAAAAATGTCACGTTTAGTTGGAAAATATTTAATGTGCTATCTTCCATCAGATCAGTCCCCTCAGATCCTCATGTCTGGGAAGCAGCAGACAGGAATCAGCAGGGCTGTCACCTCCAGAAGAACAGCCCTGCCTATCACCAGGTGCTTAGTGCCGCATTGCAGCCAGCATTTCATCATGAACCTTGCTTCAGAAATGTCAGTCTTACAGATTTCCTGCTTTGGGATAAGGGCTAGTTAAAGATTGGCAAGGTGGCTCTTTATAGAGATCTTTCTATTTGGTATATATATAGCGCCATATAAGATAGGAACACAAATGGATGATCTCAAAAAGCAATGTTGGAGCCCATATATGTGTGATGGATTCAGTGGTGTTCAAATGTTCGCTTTTACAGTGTTAGAGCTTTACATAATTCAGATCCAAACGGAGGTAGTGAACGCCTGGACATTTTGAGAGCAGGGTACATGTGTGGTTCAGGGTCCTGACTGAACCTGTGTGACATGTTCAAAGTTTTCGTTGCTGTCACTTTGATCCTGTAATTCTGAGGTTTGGAAAGCTGATACTGAGGGAAGGTGATGCATCCCAGAATGATTGTTCTGTCATGAAGAACCTAAAAGTTGCAGGACATTACAAAAGGCTGCACTCTTTTCCAGTTCAACTTCAATGCATGTGCAGAACAATAGCCAAAGCCTTTAGCTTCTCCTTATCGTGCCCAAAGCACTGAGCTGTAAAATAATGCTTAGAATTGATCACAGATGCGTAACACAGTCCACCTAAAGTGATAAAACTCCTTTTGGTATAAGGCACAATTACAAAGAATCCAAACACAAGCACACAATGTGTGTACTTTATAAATTGGATAATAAAATAAACGTTCATTGTTGCTTTAGGACTCTAGTGTTATTCACAAATGTCTATAGATCTTAATGCAATAAATGCAGTATCTGAAGGTGGAGAATACTAGAGCTTATTTTGGCATAAATTTCTTGATTATTGGAACTTCCTATTAGAATTTCCTGTAAAGCTCATTTATGGAAACAATTAGAAACAAACTCTTCAGATCCTCTTTGCCAGACTAATCTTCTTTACAAATTGCCACTCTAAAGTAATTTCTGGCTCTCTGTTCCTAGAAACTTTATCACAAGGAAGAAATGCAATATTAGGTTTGAAAATTAATACATGATAATCTTCTGATGAGTGTTGGACAGCGCGTAATGAGCTTATGCTTTTGCAAGCAACTGAGTGAGAAAAATATTGCTGAAATGAAGGAGGAGAGCTGGGATGAATCTGAATCATGCTGAATTAAATTTCATACCTTAGAGGATATATAGAGCTCTAATATTTGGTTTGCAGCTGAACAAGGTTAATAGTGTTGTGACGCTTTGGAAAGATTGTCATGGTTTAGCCCCAGCCAGCAACCAAGCCCCACGCAGCCGCTCGCTCACTCCCCCACGGTGGGACGGGGGAGAGAATCGGAAGGGTAAAAGGGAG
>NW_010549935.1:0-30191 GCF_000687285.1 Phaethon lepturus | reverse complement strand
AGCAAAACAAGGAATTTGTTCACTACTCCCCATGGGCAGGCAGGTGTTCAGCCATCTCCAGGGAAGCAGGGCTGCGTCACGCGTAATGGTTTCTTGGGAAGACAGACGCCATAACTCCGAACGTCCCTCCACACCTTCCTTCTTCTTCGTCCCAGCTTTATATACTGAGCATGACGTTATATGGTATGGAATATCTCTTTGGCCAGCCTGGGTCAGCTGTCCCGCCTGTGCCCCCTCCCAGCTTCCCGTGCACCCCCAGCCTGCTCGCTGGCGGCCAGCACGAGAAGCTGGACTGTCCTTGACTACTTAGCAAGAACTCAAAACATCAGCACGTTATCAACATTTTCTCATCCCAAATCCAAACCATAGCCTCACGCTAGCTTCTGTGAAGAAAATTAACTCTACCCTGGCTGAAACCAGGACAAAGATATATTCAGTTTTTAGGGAACCGGGGTTGAATAGAGGTGTTCAGGAGTACTTTTTTTAGAGACTTGAAACAATACTAGAGTTCTGTATGGTCTCAGACTGAGATAAGTATAGAGCTATAAGTACAATCTAAACTTTGCTCTTCCGGCTGAACACCTCTGCAAACATAGCTAATTGGAAATGCTGGACACCAGAAGATAGATAGACTTCAATTTTGTCACTCCAGACAGAAATACAAAGGGTTCACCACTCTCCAGCTGCAGAGTCAACTTCTTAAGGCACTTGCTGCTCGCTACTCTCTTACACCAGCTTTCATGGTCAGGATTTCTCTCCATTGGCCTCGCAGGACAGAAAGTTGAAATACCTAATTTAAAAACAAGTTTCACTGAAATATTTCTCAGATATCTCTCTGAAGTATTTACTATCTCTGATGAAAATCACTTAGACCTAAAATGTTTACTCTCTCGTATGACTGGACTTGAACACTGAATCATAGAATTAGTTTGGGTTGGAAGGGACCTTTAAAGGTCGTCTAGTCCAACCCCCCTGCAATGAGCAGGGACATCTTCAACTAGATTAGGCTGATCATATGATGCATAGCTTTTTAGGTAACACATAAACAAGGTTCTATCTTACTTTTCTTTACTTATTTTTCTTAGATTAGGTGAAGTCTAAATGTAGATCTAAGTATACAGCCCTACCCATAGACGGGTTGCTCATCAGAAATTTCTCCTATCTTAAATTGTTTTAAATACATTCTCATAACAGATAAATAATTACCACTTGCTGCACAAAAACACAGAAGGGATCCGATATGCTTGCCACATGGAAGATAAGAATTTCAAAGCATAACTGAGTATACCACTTGAGGAGGAGAAAAAAGCAGCAAACAAGATCACCACTCTGTGCTTTTAAGAGAATACATATCTGTGAATCTTTTCCATGTTAAAGTGTAGGTCTGTGATTGATGTCAGCTGGTAACATCACTGTCAGTTGCAGCGCAACTTAAAACAGACATCACCAGGAGCTTTTAAATGTCATTTTATTTCTGTAGAGTCATATCACAAAGCCCAGGGGATAACATGTTGCCCTCTTTATTCATCTCTGGTACCCTTCCAGTGTAGCTATTGAAAATATTTGGCAGTTCAAATTCAATCTTTTTTCTAGACCATAGTTTATTTAAGAAAACGTAAATAAAAGAATCTTGTGCCATATACAAGAATTTCCTCAGGTAAAAGTGCCCCAGATTAATTGGGCAAAACAAAAGTGACCTCCTGGAAATGTGCTGCCTGGTGAAACGTGCCAAGAGGATGGCCCAAAAAACCTGAATCCCCTATTAAGAGGTGAGGTGAAAAACTGCGGTTATAAATATACCATAAATACCAGGATGATTAAAGGTGATGTGCAGGAACATTTCCCAGACTGACTCAACACTGCCTCAGTGCAGACCCTTAATAAAAAACCCACTTGCCACCAGAGCTGCAGTCAAACCTCTAGTTTCTGACAGCCTGGGCGTTAGCTGTAAACAACCAGGTTTAACGAATTATTTATAGACAGTGGGTAAACACTTCACAAAGCCACAGAGCAAATGGTATCCTGCACAGTCCTCACATTACCTAACTGCACATTACCTACCTGTAGATTCCCGTTTCAGCCTGGAGGTATCTGCCTTTCTGTCCTCACTGGATGTGGAACAAACTTAGTAGCCTGGATCTTGGCTTGGCTAAGCAAAGCAGAGAGTGAGACTGTTCCCTTCACTGTAATCTGGAACCTACTTCACTAAATGAATTTTATAGCGAGACTGACAATCAGCCAAATAAACCCTGTTTGTGGGAGGTGAGGCTAGGGTACAACATCATGACCTTGCTGAGGCCAATGAGACCTTTAGACATTGATCTATGTAGGGATCAAGATTTCATCCCACACACTGATCAGCAGGTTAACTCCCAGTAATTCACAACTGCTGACTACAGAAGTAATTTCTGGAGCTGGGGCAAAAGTGTATTTGCCACAGTTAATACCTGAAAACTACAACAAATATTTTCTGCAAACAGATGTTGATGCCAAACGACACATTTTTCTAATTTCTCTACTGTAAAACTACCCACAGCTTGGGTTTCATTATTTCTAATGATGTGTACATGCCTCTTGTTCATGACTGATTTTCTGCTCACAACTTACTCTCTTAATTTTTTTAACCATCAAGTGACCAGGAATTATTTCTTGGACATGCACAAATAGTATTTTTTGCTTAGAAAGAAGTGTAGGAGAACTTTAACACATACCCTCATTTCTTCATTGAAGGTCATGATGGGTTTGTTTTCTTATATGAAAGTGCTAAGGTGTAAAAATCTTCTCCTGAAAATATGTGTGTGCATGTTGGATCCCCTTTGAATATTTCTTTAACATTTGGCCAAATATGAAGCTTTTCCTCAAGGTTTTTTTTTTTTTAATTTCAATAAAATATCAGTAATAGGATCCGAATACTGGAAACAATAGATTCTTCTACCGGGCTTCCAAGGGTCTTATGGACATTTTTCTCAGTTGTTACAGATGTAAATGATGTCTCTGTGCTTCTCATAGGTTTGTTTATTTAAGCCATTGGGTATTCTACAGGAAAGAGAGATTCACAACACAGTTCTAAAATCCTGCACAAAATATAATTTTCTATTAAATTTCATGCTTTTTTCCAGAAGAGCTCATTCATAAATGGGGGGTGGGCAAAGCGAATGAATAGGGAAAAGGAACATTAAGACCTCTTTAGAAAATTAGACTTCAAAGTACCAAATATACATTATTAAAAATTGGCTTCATTAACTTCTCTAATTTATGCAGGCATTAAAAGGATTCTTATTATTAATTCATGCAATTGTTTATACTAGTTTTTTGATAGGGCTTTGTATGTTTATTTATTTCTGCTATTCTAGCACTGCATCGATGGCACTCATTAAAAGTAATGGCATTTGGCAATTTATCACACAGATTAAAAGCCCTTTCCAGATCACCTCTACTCACCCTTTCTTTGGGAGAACATCTTTGGTGTATATCTGGGACACAATGAATTGCACAATATTCTTGTATGCAGCATTTCAAAACCTGTATGCCTGAGCTGTATAAGAAAGGCATGCAGTTGAGTGTTTAACCACCATTCCTCCCTTTTCTCTCATTTATTCTTATTTTAAAAGAACTCTTTCAGACTTCTGTGTTAATTCTAACCACAAAAAATGTGCTTAAAAATGCAGAGTAGTATAACAGCTTTGTTAAAGTCAATAATTGGCTGTATTTTATCAATTACCTTCAAAAGGTGCTGTAGAAGAGCTTTTCAAATACTAAAAAGCTCTATTATTCAACACTATTGCAACATTACCAGTATATAGAATAATGTATTCCCATTTGTGCATAATGAGGTTGTAAATTCCTTCGAGGGTTCTGGCAACATTATGAACCACCAGAGCAAACTCCAATTTTTTTTTAATGTCACCAAAGTCAGGCCAATCAATTTGTGCAGCTTTTGATGCAGATTAGCCCTTCAGAGCATGGTAGGGCAGCAATCAAAGTATTGCAAACGTCACCCAGGCTGCATGGTAAGCGTGCAATGCAGGGGATGGAAGATACAAAAGAACCATTGAAAGCCCTGTTGCTTCTGAAGTCGAAATCACTGAGTGAAAGGGTGTCATATGGATTTTTTTTCAAAGGCTTGGCTGTAGTAGTTGTATTTTTTATCAAAAGACAAAAGGTTTTAATTAAGGAGTGTCTCCATTCCAGCTGTATTCCTGTGCTCATAGTCAGCAGTCCTGAGCACTAGGTTAATATAAGATTATGTGGGGATGACAGCAGTTGCTCTGAATAAAGATACATCCACTTCAGGGTGTGTTTGTCCTTCTGTTACAAGTTGCATCTTAACATTTTCTATTACTGGTGGTTTGAGAAATGCTTAGGCCAGCAAACATTCATCACTAATTGCGTAAAAGTAAAAATCACAAGGTGATCTGTAGGAGGGCAGTAAAAATCATGAGGGTCATGTGGAATGAAAAGAATAGCAGAAAATGATGGATATTTTGAAGTTTTTAAAGATCTCATTATTTACTACCAGGGTAGTAAGGGATATCACACCTGCAAACTTAATGGCAACCAAATGATGATGACCTGAACTGCAGACTCTGACTGTCAGAGGCTTTAGATTTTACTTTGGAGTTGTCACATGAACAGGTTTTTTAAAAATAGGTCCTTGAATTGCACTTTCCTTATGAAATCCCTGTTTATATGAGTACATTTCTTCACTCCCAGAAACTTGCTGTCTTTGTGCTCTATCTCCTTTGCCTGAAATGGGACGGATTTTCCTACCAAATCCCTGCGATTCTTTAGTTGGATCTTCCATGGTGGAAACGTTTGGCATGTTTCTGTTTTCCCGTCCACTTGCTATGCAAATACGTATGGTTTCTGAGATAGTCCCAGCCTGAGGAAGGAGGGAAGTTGCTAGCTGGGGTGAGGAGGACTAACCCATGACCTTGGTTGAAAGCTGCCTGTAAGCCTCTAGCTATTGTTCAGCCCAAGCTGGATGGTCTGAATTGCTTGTGACTGATGTGCACTCATCAATCACACTGTAAGCTTTCCCAGCTCTGGAAAGGATACAGAGGTAGCGACAGAGAAGAAACATTTCAAAGTACTGTTGACTAGATAATTTTCAAGGTTCAGTCCACTAAATTGTATCCAGTTTGAACTGATACTGCACAATACCTTCTTCAAGGGAAATCATGAGCATTGACGAAACGTGTCTTCACCAAAGGAAAAAAGTAACTTTATGGACACTTTAAAACCACCTCTGATGAATTCTTCAAAAACATGGACATCAACATTTTGTGAAACCATCACCTTGCACCAGTACATATCCATCTGCCTAAAAAAGGGAAAGTTCTTGTCCTCTGTGCAGAACACACACTTTTCTGCTTATAAAATCTGCTTGCTTTGTAGCTGTGAACATACAGGCAGGTAGTTTCTCCTAATCTCCGGGTCAGGGGAGAAGAAAGATTCAGCAGTCATTACCATGCAGAATTATCTCAAACACAATAGATTTTCCTCATGACAAATCACACACAATCTCCATAGCAACCTTACATAATTATGCACAAGATTTCAATGTAGCAACAAAAATAAGCATGGCAGGAATTGTAAAGAATAGCTATATAGTGTGAGATAGATGTGGGAGTAGATGGTGTATAGACTGAAACTGTTCTAAGATGTAAAAAATTAACAAAAGACAGAAAGTTTGCCTGCTTTGTACTGTGGAGAGCAGTGATTAAGTCAGTACATGATCTGGAAACTGGAGGTGATGGGCACAAATATGTCCTCATAATATAGAGGTTCCTGCTAGAGCCACAACAGTTTGAGGAATGCCTGCAGCAGTTTTACCCCACTTTCATAGGATTACCACAGCTATAAAAATGATCTCTGAGTTGTAACTTGGCATGCAAGATCTAAATGTTTTGGTTTGGGGTTTTGTTTTTTTTTTTAATTTTGTTTCAGTCTGTTTGGACAGATTGATTAACAACGAGCTTAAAAATATTATGCGGAGTTTTGTCATCATCCTCATTTATTTCTCTCTTTCTTTCTTTCTCTATTTATTTATCTATCTGTTCTGATTGCTAGTGAAAGAAGGGCCTTTTCATAGGTTTTTTTTTTTCAAAACTGCACGTGGATTTAGGAAGAAGATGGGAGAACAAGGGAATTCTTTTTTTTATTCATACTGCAGTGTTTTTTCTTTTTTACTATGCTCATAGTACTTTGCATGGCATCCTAGATTAACAGCCAACCCACTTGTGAATGTAATAATTCTGTATCATTAGCGAACACATTAGCAGTTCAAATGCAACACATAGATTATATACTCTGCTAATGTATTCCTGTGCTGATGAACCCAATGATCCCACTGTTGGAGTGGGACCATCTCAGAAGTGGGGGCACCTCAGAGGCCCTAAGTACTTTCAGCTTCAATAGTATTTGAGGATTCCCAGCAGCAGATTCAATAATTAAGTTCACGCTTCAAGGGCAATAATCCTATGTCAAGACACATCTATGATTAAATCATTCTGATGGTGATTTTCTTTTAATTATCATGGCCTGATCCAGAGCTCTACATCTAACCTGGCTCTTCTGAACTCGGTCGGGTACTGTGACATTGACTTCAGCTGATTTTGACTAATTCCATATAAAAAATGGTATAATTACTTTAATTAAAATTTTGGTTAAAAATGTGGCAGAAGAAGATATACTAAACTGATCCATAAAATTACATTCAACTATTTCCGTTCAACTAATGTCATGTGCTTTATTTAAACCCAAAGATTTATTTCAGTCCAGAAAAAATTTAAGCCTTGATAGGAATGGATAACTTCTTACATTTAATATTTTATGCAACCAGACAGCTTCATTCCAAGCTTGTCTTCCTCAAATAGCAGTGTGTAGGGATAGAAGAGGTGGTTTTAGTATTTCAGCCTGTTAACACATGCACACTGCTAATTTGTCTTATTGAAGATACTCAGTTCTATTCACAGGAGATGAGAAAAGATAAACCAAGAACTGATCATGATTATTAATCCACGTTTTTCTTGTCCCTGACTAATTAATAATTTTTAATTTGAATAAATCTGAATCCTGTACGGAACTCCCAAGTGAGAATAAAACCAAGCAACTTCTTTGCCCTTATGCCTTCTAATCTTCTAGAGACATCATCTTCTCCTCTTCGGGTCTCCTGGATCTTTCCTTTATGAAAAACCCAAAGGTCTTGTCTTCCAAGAGCTGGTAAATATCTTCACTATCCTCATGGCCGATGGCAGGCAATGGGCTGTCACTTCGGGCATCTCAGAAAGAAATGGCATGGCATAGCAAACTCCAAAGTATCTCTTTCTATAAAAATGAGTAACAAGCTAACTAAGTATTATTGTCAGGTAGTTATAAAAGAGTTGCTTGGGCTGCTGACAAATAGTGAACGCAGGTGCAAGCAACTTCCTTTTTTTGGTCAAAATATCTGGAAATCATCACCAATTGTCTGTTGCCATGTAGCCAGATGGTGGTCAATAATCAGACATACAACTAAGACTAAGTACAAAATTTAAAGTCTATGTCTTGCGATTCCTTCTTCTCATGAATATCTAAACATTCTCGTGACTGAAGTGTGTAGCACTGAAGTGGAATGCCCTTGGCTATGTAACGCTGAGCTACACTATCACAAGATTCTCTGGAGTTTGATTCTATTGACTTGCACTAATACGAGTTAGTTGTTTTGAATCATGTTTTATAGAGTGTTCAAGATTACATTAGCTTCTATTTTTAATTTATGTCACTTCTATTAAATAGGTTCACTAATATTAAGTATTAATGACTTTTAGATGTTTTCCTTGCATTTGATGTACAACTTTTTCTTACTGTTCAGTTAAAATCCGTTCCAAATGAAGCAAAGGTGACTAACAGAAAATAATTTAAAGTTTGACTAAGATTTTCTAGAAGCAAGGAAGCAAGTACCGCATCCTGTTGAACTCTATTAACATTTCATACCACAAGATGTTCTGTCTGCTAATATAAAACATAATAAGAAGATTTGTCAGTAGATATATGCCAAACTTTTTATTCCACTCTCAGTCCATTTTATTTGCATATAAAGTGGCACATTTACACTCAACAATAACCAGTCCTGAAGGAATGATATTTAAGAGGGGAATATAATTAATCTATTCAGGTCATAAACATTTTCTTCAGGGCAATGGGCAACCATCTAAGACAACCTTCATAATCATTCATGTACGTTACTAAAATGCTTTAGAATGAGCTGGCAAAGCTGAGGATAGACAAAATGTTGTAATTTTATTCCAAGGAAATATTTAGGTTTGTCTTCTGCAGCACTTTAAGAATGATCTTAGCAAAAAATTCTTCTGTATTTTTTATGTTTGGCTTTGTGTTGATGCTGCATTCTGTTGCATAGTGTGTTTAAATGATACGCGTATTGTGTTTCCCGTCATTTTATGCCAGAGCTCAAAAAGCATACAGGAATCTTGCTATTTCTCAAATATTATGACTGCCTAATACGGAAACTAGTTACAAAGCTACGTAGCAGTTCTAAAAAGTTTTCAGCAGGTCTGCCAAAAGAGAAGGCATTTTCTGAATACATTTTCATGCTACTTCATCTTGGGGGTCTTGATACTTTGTTTTCTAAACTTTAACTATGTCAGTGTCTTTCAAAAGTTACACAGATTGAAGAGGAGGAACAGAGGAGGGAATTGGACAGTGTGTAAGGGAACACTCTGGTCTGCTGCGGTATTCCACACCCTTGTAGTACCGTGCAGGATTCTCCTCCCCTCTTCGCCAAGTGTATTAACTTTAGGTGCAAATTACGTACAGAGGGAATCGGTACATAGAGCCAGATTTGTATGGGCATAAATGAAATCCAAATCTGTTTATTTTTTCCCATACTCCAGTTACCACATTTGCTCTGGAGAGCAGTGTTTTGCACTGGGACCCGATTTAAACCTTCTGGCCCATTTCCGTTACTCCAGCCCCATAGTTTACAGTCATAAACTAATTCATATTCCCAGAGGAAGGGTCAGAATATCTGTAGTTCACCCAGTGCGCTCGCTCTCTGAACTGGAAGACAGCTATTTCTCCCTTTGCAGGCTGAGCACATCCTCTCTCTTCTGCTTTTGGTTTCTTGCAGACATGAGAACGAGGGCCCAAACCATGTGCTTTTGTGAGGAGGTCTCCCAAAGTTCAGCACAGTCTGCTGCCACTCACTATGCATGATCTTTGAGAATTTCACAGAAAAACCCTTCAGTTCATTTCTGCTGTTGTTGAAGCTTCCAAAATGTGGGCTCCTCAAGAGGAAATGTCCCTGTGCCAAGGAGTACACAGCTTGGGAACAGCGGGTAATAAATAGGTAATTACACAGAGGATGTGTGAGGAAACATGGGGGAGGCAGTCAAAGCTACCTGAGTTTACATGTGTACCTATTTTGACATAATATCAAAAATAAAATAAATTTTAAAAAAGGAAAAATAATGCTAAGTAGCCACAGAAGGCCCTGGTCAACAAAGCATTTGCTTAAACCACCATATTGCTGTGGAACGGGCTCAGTCTATGCACTCAGTTCCCTTTAATGCCAATGCAAGTTGTGTAGGGAGCCTTGTGGGGAAAAAAGAAAAAGAAAAATCTTACGTAAAAAAAAGTTTCCTAGGCACAAAAGGGCCAACAGATAATGTTTAAGCCCAGAAAATGTGTAGACTCTGAGCCACTTCTGAGGCACCGTTATTACCGTATCATCAATTGACTTACTAGACATGGATAAGGCTAGATAAGACAAGTAACAGTCACAAGAGTGAATCTGAAATAACTGGTAATTACTGATCACAGTACAAATAAAAACCTTTCACACGTTGATTAACTGTAACTAATTGTGTGAGTTTATCATCTTTATAATCTATTGTAAATATTTTGTGGATGTAGCTGAAGAAAACAACGTCCCACATTTACCAGTCAGGAACCGCTCAGTTGTTGCAGATGCAGCGATTCAATCTGATCATTAAACTTCAGATTTGCTTTAATCTCATGTTCCCAAAAATTCAAACTGCTCTTAGAGCAGCATCAAAGGGCTCACCACAGCAGAAGATCAATTTGTCATGCTCTTATTATCGCCATGCTTCAACTCGGAGGGAAGCGGAGTTTGGTTGGAGCTTGACAGACAGAGGAACTGATGGCTGTGTATCTGTGTCATGAGGCAGATGGATTGGTGTTAGCGTGTGCATTTTGCTCTGCGTGAGGGAGAAAGAAGTGTGTAGCCATTGGATATGAATCATACCATTTTCCTTGTGATTGTATTTTTAATAGTCAGAATCTAATTGGCCAAGCAGATGGTTGCTCAGAGGAGAACGAGAAGGCTGCAGGGACAGAGCTGCCTTTCTGAAGGCCACATATCTATTCGGCACTTAAGCCTTCTCTGAAAATGTGTTTCTAATTTTGGCATATCAGTGGGAAAGAAATTCTGAGCCTAAGTGGGACGGAGAGAAATGTTTTACTTTTTATATATAGGGTTCAGGCTCTTGAGTTTTAGAGGCTTTAAAAAATGTAATCACATTTATCCTGTGAGCTCTTCAGGTTCGCTCACTCTTAATTTCCTACTGACACCTGCGCCCCTATCTCGTAGGACCCCGGACGATGCACGCTCGGCACCTCTCCCTGAGTAGGGGTGCAGTCACGATACGGCCGATCTGCCGTCAGTGGAGGGACTCACACTGTCTCATCCTCCCTCTGCTCTGTCCTCTGCGATGGGTTTTTACTTTCCTGATGAAAAATCAAGCCCTTGATGGGAACACGGTGGGGTGGATTGCAGGAAGCAAGTGGCAGAGCTGGCAAGGAGAAGGTAACGGGATTTTCCTTTAGGTCCATCTCTGCAAATTTTCACTAGGATAAAGGGAGCTTCAGCAGCAGTAAAATTCATTGCGTCTGGACTAACCTCGCAGAAGGAGGCTTTCAGTCTGCAGGATGACAGCAGAGGCATGGCCTAGAGAAAATCAATGATGAGGCAATTGAGAGCAGTGAGCTGTTCCTGTAAAGTGCAAACTTATCACCATCGCGGGCAGATAATAAGAATCATTTCATTTACACTGTAGAAACTTGTTCAAGGCAGCAGCGGAGGTGTAATAATGGACTTTGCTTCTGGAACTGACAGCAGGGGATTGAGGTAATCCTCAGGCAAACACTGGTCCCCACATTTTTCCCCTGTTTTATGAAAGGTCATATTTCTTTCCTGAAACCTGAGGCCTTTTGGAAATCTTGAAATCTTGAGCCTTCAGTGAACGGGATGCATGAACCAGTGCCCAGAAGTGCTGACACATCCTGCCTAAAGCCTAAACCTGCCCAAACAGCATTGCCACCAACAGAGCTGATAGAAATGGGAGCCTGTAGGAATGAGGCACCTGCGCTTTGCCAGCCCCCATTCCCTCCCTCGGATCTAGCTGCTGCAGCCCTCGCACGGGTATTACTGTTCACTCTGTTCTTGCTCTGCTGGAAGCAGAGAGCAGCGCGCTCTGTCCTGGTGACTTATAATGAACAGAAATTTTGTACGTGCTTGGATAGAAGGTAACATTCAGCTGAGTTCAGTGCTACCTTTCAATTATCATAAGCCCTGCAAGGAACTGAATGGCTGTTTAAGGGACTCAGGGGTTTCCCTAACTCCTGCACCAAAATTTACCTGTTCTTCTGAAAGACCTGTAGTCAGTACTTCTGAAAGCAGAGGACCAGCCTTCTCCAGCTCTGTCCTCTCTTCATCATGATCTTTTATGTGTTTTAGTTCAAAGAAATAGGAAGGGATCATCTGGCACATAATACTTAGGGAATATAGGAAGATGGAAAGCTGTCAGGTTTTTCCACACAGAAGTCTGGGGACAGCCTGAGGTGAAAAGCCTTTCAGAAGAGGTCAGTTTGGAAGGGTGTGCTCACTTGTAATGGGGTTCTCTTGAGTAATTTAAAGTTCTTCCTGAGATCTTAATGATCTGCCTTCCGTGTTTCTTTCTGAATGCCTGCACTTTATTACCTCCTATGAAGCTCCCAGGGCTCCCAGTGAAATTTGTTCAACTGTTTGCAATCACACCAACCCACCCGCCCATCCCCATGAAGTCATGCACAAAAATTGCAGGATGTCAAATGTTGTCAGCATTTCTTCATTGTCTCTGGGGTCCAGGATCCCTCTGCTAGCCCTGACCGAAGCCCAGGCTTATTTATGACTTACAACTAGAGCAACGCATTTGGTTTCTATTATGCAAAAGCCCATGAGACCAGTTTTAAAATGAAACTAAAAAGTGCACAGGAGCCTAAATATCTGTCATTTTTGTGATGTACAAGACTCTCCGGCAAGTCGTAATGCAATTGATATGTCGCACAATTTATGCTACGAACTAATCATGTCAAGATGGCTAAAATGGGCTGTTAATTCACTTATATCCTTTCTGGTATTGTCAAGGATCTAATACATTCACTGTAACTATAAGACAGATGAATTGCATAGTTATTTAAAAAAGGAAACCACTTTTATTTAATCAGAATATTTTTGGTAAAGTAGATTTTTTGAAGTGTTTATGGTCTGGATGGATTGCATTACTATTGCTACTGTTCTTGCTGTTTCAATCATTTTACTGTTAGTGGAGTCAATGAGCAAATTTTCTGTCAAAGAAAACAGAAATTAGACACTTGGAGTATTTCTTGTCAATTAAATCGTTACTGTTTGTTTTAAACATAGGGGTTTATTGCATGTTACTATTTAACCTAACACTAACAGCCATCAGGATGAAATGAAACATTCACAGTACTCTCTGTTTTCGACTAATGTGCCTTAGAAGCTAACAAGAAGAATTAATCTCTACTGCAGCAGTAATACCTGCTTAAAACAAAGGTCAGAAATATATCAAAAAGTGAAAGAATTCAAGTGTTAGGAAATCAAGTATTTCTTTAGAAAACTGTATAGAGTCCTGATCTTACAAATGGTTGCACATACTTGTGTTTCTGTTTCTGCAGTTTTCTTCCAACATTGGACAAGAAGCTTCCTGCACAGACTAAAAATGGCCCTACAATCGCAGGACTTCCAATTGCTGTGGTACCCTAACTCCTTCCTCCTTATACCAGCATTGCCAGGAAAGAAATGAGGTTTTAATCTCAAGGAAGTGACCATTCCCTATCTCCAAAGTTTAAGTATCTGACTAGAGATGCCTTTATGAGCCCTGACTTCCGTAACTATAGAGGAAACAGAAAATCAGATTCATTTAAAATGTTCCAAGTTGCCATTCCCAGCCTGAAAACTTCAGTATCACTTCGCTGTTTATGCGATGCTTATTCAGTTGGTGGCTTTTTTTCTGCACAGTTTTGGGGGGTGCTGTAAAGTTTTAAGTTTGTATGAACGAATTGTTCTACTAGAGTACATAGATTCATGTATTTGCATATACTCAACTGCATCATAAAATACCAAGATTACGTATTATAATGTAAGGATTTCTGAAAGCAGTTGGATACGCTGGCAAATTTGCTGCCATTGTGAAGAAAAGCTAGCCATTGGTTTGTATTACTTATTTGAATAATACAAATAATCTCACAGCTGTTCCCCAAAGACATACTGCTGTTTGTTTGATGGCCTGGTTGTTTGCTGTAGCAGTTTCCAACAGGCTTCCTAGCAAGATGGTCCTAAACAAACAAAAAAGGGATATGGAAGAAGGTTAGGTAAGGAAATGTCTTTGTATTTGCTCCTCCAGTTTGCTTTTAACTCTTACGAATACTGTACTATACCTGTGCTTGTCACCATGTGAAAATTGTGGTACGATGACACAGTGGCATCTTCATTTAATTCAAATTCTAACTAGATTCACTGGGTTGAAAGGCTGTACGAAATAAAGTAACTGCAGCTCGGGCTGACTACTCTTACAGGTATGAGGCTGCATTTTGCGTGAAGGCATGGAGCTGGAGCCTTCCTGACTTCTGGACAGTTAGCGGCAAAAAAATATGTTGCAATGACATTGTCATTTAAAAACTAGCAAAAAGGTTCTAAACAATACACAACATTATGTGATGATTTGAGGTTAAGCATCCACTTATTTTAATAGGTTTATTTATTTCGTTCAACCCCTAGAAGCTATCATTGACACTGGACCATTGCTCTTAATTGCCTCACTTAAATAGCACATTTTGAAGCCTGAAATTGTTTTTATGATTGTTAAAACATTGGTTGTACAAATATCAAGAAACGATTTCTTTTTTACACTTCCTGAATTTCCAGCCTGGTAAATGCTTGAACAATAAGTAACATCCAAGTGAGCTGTCCCATGGAAGACAGATTTTTATAGTCAGTTTTCTTATGCGGCGCAGAGGTAGAGAATAGCTGCAGAGTCACCTAGGATTTAACATGCACTGGCAGGGGTACAGCTGCTCCTGGCACGTGTCACAACACATAGACCTACCAACACATACCTAAGGCAGCCCTAGCAACTGTGGTGGACCAGCAACTGGAAAAGGCTTTGGCCCCTTTATGTGTCTGTGTGCATCTGTTCTTGGCAAGAAGGTGTGTTTAATTCCCTGCAGAAAGGACTAGGATTCAACATATTTCCATGCACTGCTCTGTGACATAGTACCACTTTCAGGATAGTCCTATTTTATTCAACAAAATCTATTCTCATATAAATCTATACGTAAACTCTCTTCCATGTAGACACACAACCTGCATTTATTTTGTTCTGCCTAGAGAAAAACAGGTTGCTTTAGCTAGAAAGTTGTTTTTGCAGCACCTTGGATAAACCCATGCTTAAAAATTCCTACAGAATACACTGAGATGATATAAACTTTTTCATTTACTGGGAATAATGCAAAGGGAAAGTTCTTGACACCCTGTGTTGGTCATAACATGCACCCAGGCTGCCAGCTGCACACCTGCATCGAGCAGGGAACATCTTCGTTGAATTCCATGGCTGCTGAGTTATGTTGCATCAGTGTTCTGCTTAATTTTTTCCCCTTCATTACAAGGACATTCTGTTGGCATCTATAACTCTGTGAGTATACTCATTTCATAGAATCATAAATAGTTTGGGTTGGAAGGGATGTTTAAAAGTCATTTAGTCCAACCCCCCTGCAGTGAGCAAGGACATCTTCAACTAGAGCAGGTTGCTCAGAGCCCCGTCCAACCTGACCTGGAATGTTTCCAGGGATGGGGCATCTACCACCTCCCTGAGCAACCTGGGCCAGGGTTTCACCACCCTCATTGTGAAATTTTTTTCCTTATATCTGGTCTGAATCTGCCCTCTTTTAGTTTAAAACCATTACCCCTTGTGCTATCATTACAGGCCCTGCTAAAAAGTCTGTCCCCATCTTTCCTATAGGCCCCCTTTAAGCACTGGAAGGCTGCAGTAAGGTCTCCCTGGAGCCTTCTCTTCTCCAGGCTGAACAACCCCAACTCTCTCAGCCTGTCCTCGGAGGAGAGGTGTTCCATCCCTCTGATCATTTTTGTGGCCTCCTCTGGACCCTCTCCAACAGGTCCATGTCTCTCCTGTGCTGAGGGCTCCAGAGCTGGATGCAGAACTCCAAGTGGGGTCTCACCAGAGCGGAGCAGAGAGGCAGAATCACCTCCCTTTCCCTGCTGGCCACGCTGCTTTGGGTGCAGCCCAGGACACGGTTGGCCTTCTGGGCTGCGAGCGCCCATTGCCGGCTCATGTTCAGCTTTTCATCCACCAGGACCCCCAAGCCCTTCTCATCAATGCTGTTCTCCATCCCTTCATGCCCCAGCCTGTACTGATACCAGGGGTTGTGCTGATCCAGGTGCAGGACCCTGCACTTGGCCTTGCTGAACCTCAGGATATTTATACAGGCCCACTTCTCGAGATTAGATTCCCTGGTCTAAAGGACTGATGAGTCTAATGGTCTAAGGGTCTAGGGGTCTAATGAGTGACTGGTCTCACTACTTACAGCCATTATGTTTGCTAATTTAGCAGCCATATTCAAAGAAAAATGGTGCAAGAAGATCTGTATGTTGGGGAGGCAGGGGGGCATTGATTTGGAAGATTATTACCCTGAATTTGGCATCAAAAATCTGCCAAACACCATCAGCACATTCTTAGCAAGCATTATGGAACATAGAGAGCCACAGAGATGCAATTTATCCATGACTAGTCTTCACCCCCAAAAGTGGGTGAGGTTATCCTTAGACAGGACCACCATGCAGGTGGAGTTTGTTCTGATATTTGACCTGTACTAGGCAGTCAGTCAGGTAACAGTAGATGTGGTATAAAACCCTTCAATAAATTAATCTTCAGTGGCATAATGTTTCCCTGCTCTTTCTCTTGTTTCTCATCTCCTTTGTAGCCTGTTTGTTCCATGTACACAGAAGAGAATTTATGATGTGAAACTGAAATGCAAAATCTTGTCAGAGCTCATGCACTCTGTTGCTTTGGTACCTCAAACCACTAAATATTTGACAAATAACACTGTGATACTGTTGCTTTTTTTTTTCCTTTTGGTTAGACATTATTCCTAGAAGGTAAGTTCTGGTAAGAAGTCTAAGACTTTTTGATGAACCAAGATGTACAAAGTAATTTAGAGATGTAAAGACCTATATAAATGCTAAGTGTTATTATTCATGAGTAATCAACTGAACAATTAACATAAAGAACTGCAGTCCTCTTACTTGCACTTTTGATGTTAAATGAAGAGAGACCAATAAAAAATAATGACTAGAGATAAAGCCAAATGAATTTCTGAATTTTGTTTGTAGATGAGTACATACATCAAATGGCCATCTGCCCATATAGAAAGGATTAGTGGTTTGGTACCACTTTTATCCACAGCTGAGAAAAGTATAGAAATACAGTATTTCTCTTCACTAGTCTGCAGTATAAATCTGTTGCAGGTATGTATGACTGTGATGCTAGCTGTGACTCTACATTAGAATGCCATCCGAAGTTCGAAAGCAGAGGATACGAAGTGCTACTTCAAGAGCCATAGTGAACCTCATGAACTTTTCACTGAGATGGCTGTGATTCCCTGATCAAAGCAGGTGTAATAATGAACCTGGAATTAAAAGTCAGTTTTTCCAGAGTCTTTTAAGAAAACAGAAACAGAAGAGAAATTAAATGAAATGAAATAAATAAAATAAAATGAAATGAAATAAAATACATCCATATGCTATAGATTTTGGCAACTCATACACAAAATGATTTGGAAAGGAAGCACCCAGCCTTGCTGTGTTTATATTATCACTGAATCTTGTGATATGTCTCAGCAAAGACCACATGCTGTATGTATTTTCAAAGTCACAGCTTAGGAAGGATTTTATAGGTCAAGCTGTTAAATACCATTTTATTTCATGGGCTGCAATTTTGAACAGTTACCTATGCATATTCCAGAGTCTTTGAATTTGGCCGAATGCTAAAAGCTCTTGTTTCTAGCAGATCATGTGAAGGAAAACATGCCCTGTGATTTGTAGCCCTCTGGTTTTTCTGAGCTGTTTCTGGGCTTCTGATCAGAAATTCTATAGCGAAACAGATGAGGATTGTAAAAGTTAGGTGAAAAGAAAGTTGCTATACAGCATGGTAATTTTCCTTTGTATATCCTAATAATAAACTGTATTACGGCACAATGTTTAATTTTGTGATAAAAGAATTCTCTCAGAAAAGTGTTTGGGGTACATAAAGAGAAATGCTTCAGCAATATTGTATTTATTCTATTATACAATGATCCTTCTTCACCTCAACTTAATTCTTGGCCAGCAAGAATTGGTGTCTTTGGCAAAGTGGACATTGAATGGAGCACCATTCATGGTAAAATGGAACAGAGAAAAGGCTGTCAGTAATACAAAATACTGCAAATAGAATTTGGGATATTTTGTTAAACAAACACAAATCTGGTGTTCTTCATGTAGTTTTCCTTGCATATTTTAATGTTAGATATTTAAGTTTAAATGCTAAATTGCAGCATACTATGTATGCTGTACACTGTGTAGTAGGATAATACATGTCTCCTGCAGCCTTGAGAATTGGAGAAGGATTGTAGCACTTCAGGTCCCTTCTGAATCCTGCTGAAGACTATCAGCAAACAGTCTGTATGCCCACAGCTAATAGCATTTCAACAGCAAAGTTAATAGGTGACTAGTTCTCAGTTGATGTTGAAGGAGCAGCCTGCATACTGTATCTGAACTGGGGAAGATGTTTAATTTATTATGTGAATACTATTCTCTGAATCTGTCTATTCAGTGCTAGCTTGCATAGAGGCAAAACCTCCCTAGTATGTATTCATTGAAAATTTGTGTGTGTGTTTTGACGTCAGCTGGCTCTATTCAAGATTTACAGAAATGTGATAGAAAATATATTGTAAACACTATAGATTTTTATACATAATTCATCTGTGACATTACTTACCATATATTTCATAAGCTATGTAGATTTAGGATTTAGAGATTCAGATGTCTCTCAGTACATCCACAGCTACTTCACATAAATTAGGCGTTTTGAAGAATAAGTAGGAAGCTGTGTGCTTCAGAGCAGGAGCTTCCTAGCTGATGCGAAGCCAGAGGAGTCCATCTTGCACAGCAGTTCCTTACTGGTCCATTCTGGATGTGCTGGAGCTGGTCCAGAGCTGCCCACCAAGATGGGCCTAGGACAGCAGATGGAGAGGGTGAGAGCGCTGGTTTGTTCAGGAGTACGAACAGAAGGCTGAGGGGAGATTTCATTGCTGTCTCCATCTACCTAAGGGAAGGGTAATGGGAAAGATGGAGCTAGTCTCTCCTTGGAGGTGCACAGTGAAAGAACGAGCAACGGGCAACAGTTGCTTGAAGGGGAGTTCTGGTTTGACACTAGGAGAAAAATTTTACCATCAGGGTGATCGAACGTTGAAACAGGTTGCCCAGAGAGACTGTGGACTCTTGGAGACATAAAAAATTTGGCTGGATATGACCTTCTTTAACATGATTTAACTTTGAAGTTGACACTGCTTTGCATGATGAGGTTCCACCAGATCACTCAGAGGTCCCTTTTAACCTAAATTATTCTATTCTGTTCCTGGGGATCATATACCTCTGTTTGAAATAGCTGAGCCTAGCCATTATCAGAGACAGGACCAAGGGAGTAGACAAACTGGGTTCAGTAAATCTTAGATACCCATTTTTATTAAGGTATAGAAGATGGCAAAGTATGAGTATAATTATTATCTGAGTAAACAGATACTAGACCTTTGTGGTTCATCCAACATGATGTAACATAAGACAGACACCTTTAAAATGCCTATAAATGGACAATTCACTACAAATATGGTCACCACATGTAGTGCTTCATATGAAACAATGGCTTTCCAGCTTGCATTTGCATGCTTTGTTAGAAATGAGAATATGTATAAAGGTGTATTTTCTTCCAAAATACCACACTTACATAGACCATACTTCCTAAATGTGTTTGTAGATAATCCCTATTTTAAGTATTAAGTAACTGTTTAATTTATGTTAGGGGAAATAGATCTTCATGACCATTATTATTTCTAGTTGGGATCGTATGGTACTAAAAATTGAGAACACTTTTGTTACAGAATCACAGACTCACAGAATCACAGAATCACTAAGGTTGGAAAGGACCTTCAAGATCATCAAGTCCAACCATTAATCCAGCGCCACCATGTCCCCTAAACCATGTCCTGAAGCGCCACATCCACACGTTTTTTGAACACTTGACATTATGGCTGATACGGAGCTTGCTGATCCTTTCCCTAGAAGTGATTCTAGATCCACTCCCCTAGATCCTAAGGCACTGATCAGCAGTGTTAGAAGCTTCCTTTCATAATTAATGTAGGATTATTTTTTTCTTAAATTTAGTCATACTTGTGCTCTTTCCAGTATTTATATGCATTTTCTTCACTTCTTTGGAAAAAAATAGTATCTAAATAGCAATAGACTCATGAGAAACAAACTTTATGTATTAAAAGCTACCATCTCTTAGCATGCACCTATACATCCTTTAATGTGCCTCTGTATATAAATATATATAAATACACACATTTTGTGAGTTTGGTTCTTTTATTGCTTTTGGCCAACTGCAAATGTAAATGTTCAGTTTCTTTATTTCCCATTTTGATTATAAGGCTTCTTCTGTTTGATAACAGGAGATTGCACAGAGAAATAGCATCTGGCAGTGTGCAAATGAAATACCTGTCCCTTTGTCAGACAGGTTTACTGTCACATAAAAACACACAGAAGGAGTGAAAACAACCACACAACCACACAAATGCAGGGCAGACATAAATCTTGCTTGAGTAAAGCTGAAAAGTTTCATCTGCCTGCTGGAATAAGGGGGGAGAGGGAGAACCTAATGATTTGAAGTGTCCTGTGCAGGAACTAAGAGCACATCATTCATTTTCACATTCCATCGACAGACGCAGTTAGGGGAAAGGCACTCGGGTTTGGCACCTTTCCCTGTGCTTAACAGGGCCGAAGGGGACGTCCAGCGGGATCCCAGCTGGGGTTCCAAAGTGCCTAACCACTTACACTGGCCCAGAGCGGGTTGTTTATATTTTTAAGCTCTAAAGCTCTACACAAACAGGCCCAAGATTTAGCGAGGACGCAATAATTGCTTTCCTTTCAACAGCAGGTGACACATTTCCCACTGAGAAAAATATAATCCTGCTGCTTTTAGTCATAACAGGAGCAACAGGAGAAAAACAGACGAGGAAGTGGGAAATGTCACCAGTCGTGTATTGGAAAAGCCATTTGCAGGCATGAGCGAGCCTCTAAGTACACAAAATTGAAACGTTAATTGACAGGTCTAAGTTATAGTTTATTGTCCATGAGCTGAAAGACCCCAAATGGTATTATTTAATAATTAACTGAAATTTTCCGAGTTCAGAGAATGGTGTGAACTCTTCATTGTTCCTTTTCCTTGCTTTTTGCCCTGGGTAGCACACCTCAGCTGAGCAGGGAGAGTGTGTGTGCCCAGGGCGGCCTTAGTACAGACGACAGCTCCAGGGGCTGGGCCAGAGAGGGGATGAACACGGAAAAGGCTTTGCTCTTCATGTTTAGCAATGCAGACACATGAAGTTCTACCTTTTTAATTGATAGCAATAATATTTTACCTCTTACTGAATATCTGATATTGATATCTGACGGCATCTCTTTCTCTGTCATTGTTCACGTAGACTCTGAACGTGGATTTCATTTCAAAACTCAGTCCTATCTGCAAACTCAGTTAGACTGAGATTGTCCTCCAACCTTGGGCTGGCCAAGGCAGGAACCCAGTATGCCAATATAGCTGGGCTCCATATCTGACTATCTCTCTGGGAGCTAACACATGCTGATAAAAATAATAATGTAAATTGGTGGTAGAAACTGTAAAATCTAGCCTAATACTGTACTCCTGTGTCACTGTAATTGCAGCGCTGTCTACTGGAAAGCAGCCTGGCTTACAAACTTTCCCAGTCCTTTGAGGGGATGCAAATAATCAGATGTCATTGTGGAACTAATTAGTGTTCCAATCTAGATTATAAATTAGCAAATACTTCTGGAGTTTGCAATCATGTTCAAGAATTTCCTCTTGGTGGATATTAGTATGTGTCTCATATCTTTGGTGTGTGTAACCGTTTTCAGATAACACAGTTATAGCATATCAATGCTATAAATTAAAATTAGATGAGGAGGAAATCCTCAGATCTCCCAGGAGAATAGCACATCTCCACATTATCCCAACTCCAAGCTACATTTATGAGGTGCTATAACTGTTAAGAGTTGAATGTTGCCTTTTTGAGAACAGAGGTTTTCCATGTAGCACTAACCATAGCTAAAGGAATAATTACTGATTTGTGGAAAGCAGAAAACTCTGCCTTGGCTATTGACTTAGTATCAGATTTGAAAGAAGCAGCTCTAATCAGGAGCATTTTAGGAGGCAAATAACCTAAAGGTCTTTTCCATCAAAATTTAAAAGATAAAACAATTCAATATGGCTTGAGATCTATCAGCTGATATACCTCAGCATAGGCAGTTTGTCAAAGCAGTGAAAAAACACTTGTCCCTGAGACATTGCTAGAGCTCATTGCATAACTCTTTTGGAAAGGGCCTCTCCCATTTTCAAGACTGTAAGATTAAGTTCCTGGATCCTAACTAAACACACACTTTTTGAATAAGCTTATTTTTTGCACATGTGCATGTGAGTATGTATAACGCACATACGTACTTGGCATGTTTCTGATGCCAGGTTAGGGGGATGGATGTAATCAGACAAAGGACTGGAAGGACTGAGGGCATCTTGTCCACAGTCTTGCCAGAACGACTTAGAGAAGGGATCTTGTTCAGTGACTCAGCTTCCCCCGGCATGGAGATTAGTCCAACCATCTCTGTGAAAATCTTCATTCTTCTGGCATCGCAGGAGAGCCTGCAAAGTTTTGCAGTCTGAAATGGCAGACTCATTTGCGTTGTCCTAATCCTGCCCTTGCCCCATATTTACTTTGTGGCTAGACAGATACTCTCATATTCAGCATGTCTTTCCAGCCCCAGGCATCTGATACGTGAATGCAAAGTAATATAAGGGGGGATTCAGCTATCCACATAAATGATTGTGTCTTTCAAGATGTCCAGAGGAGGTTTTTTTTGCCTTACGTGGTATGAATGCAAGTATCAAAGGAAAGGAATGTATATGCTGGGCTTCCTTGCCCTCCCCTCTCAGAAAGAGAAAAGCAAAGCTCTTGGATACATAGGAAGGAACAGGGAGATAGATTTGAAAATTTACCGAAAGTCTAGAGGGATTTCAGAAATCTCCAAGGGAGCAGAGTGAGCACATTCTCATGAAAATCTCGTTAGGTGCCTATCTGCATCTTTAAATGTTTAAATGCCCCACCTGACTCCGTGCTGTTTTGTTTCCTTTGTCATTTGTGCTTCTCCCTTCAACTAGAGTGACACAGGCAAGAGTGGCTGGACTGGCAGACCAGGCCACACCGAGCTGAGATATGCTTGTTTAAGTGAGCACTGCAGGGTTGGCTGTAATCTGAAATCCTACCCTGAGCATCCTCATCAGGAGAGACTACAGCAGGAGAACTCATCAGGATGCCGGGTCTAGGGCCTGTTCTGCAGGGAGGCTGTTTTAGCCACATCCCAGGTGCACAAAAGAGGCATTCTCCCTAAGACCCTGTCTCTTCACTGCTACCACAAAAAAACCTTTTGGTTGAACAACTGTGTTTTACAAGGCTCAGAATTATAAAGAGTGCTTGGAAGAGAGGTGGGGCGAGAGAAACGGCTCTGTTCACCAGCACAACTGCTAAGCCCCGCTACAAGCCTCTGACCACAAAGCTTTGAGGCACCTTCCGGCTGGCAGTGCATGCCGTGCTTTCGTAGCTGCCATCATCTCCACATCCAAATACTGAGTTTGTGACAGTTGAGTTTGTGCCGAAATGTCCTTTGAGTCCCATATAACCAGAGGACAGTACTGTTGTGCAGTGAGGATGTTCAATATCCAAACAGAAACTGTTGGAAAGCAGAAGAGGAGGAAGGTTATTGTTCAGTGTAAAGGCTTTTTCTTTGAGAGGGCGATTGCTGAAGTACACGATATGCATTTATATAGAAGTAATGTGAAAGCTTTATACTAACTAGCTTGTTTTTGTTCTTAAAGCTTTTGTAGTTGATTTATGAAAAGTGTTATTTCTATTACTCAGGCATATGAAAAGAAGCAAATTATCTTATTACATTATGTGGACAGTCAAAAGAAGAGTTAAATGGACCATATGACTTTCTCTTCAAACATTAATTTTCTTGTGTTGTCTTTAATTTCCTTGATAATGAAATGCTCACAATAGCCACTGGGTATTACTGTATGAAAGATAAATTAGATCGTTCCTGTTAGATGTAAATCCTCTCCTAGACTTGTCATCAGGGTATGATTACTGTAAATTTCTCTATACATGTGAAATGCCAATCCCTAAAAACATTTCCTGTTGGAAAACAAGAGATCTTCAGAGTCTTTTCATTTAAATACTGTCAAGTTGATGGCTATGGAAATGCTTTTTAAATGAATGATTAAAGACTGTATCTAAAGTTTGAAAATTGCTTTTCCTCCCCTGAATAAGTTTAATTCTGCAATATCAATGAGACTTGCAGATGCTCAGCACTTTTCACAGCGAAGCCACGTAAGATTACATGACTATGGCTGAGCGGGTACAATGGTTTCGTTTTATGACTACCTTGATTCTGTAGCAGCTTAAAGCCATACTTACATGGTAGGCATCTCTTTATGTGAGAAGTGAGATCCGAGAAGCTCCTACCGTTTCTGCAGGCTTCCAGTGGGAGCTGGACACCCGCGAGACCTGCCCCACTGCCGCCGTAGGTGCTGCCTGCAAGCAGGGCAGCGCCTTCGAGACTAATCAACCTTTGCCATAAGCACAAGGATGAAACGCCTGTTAGTGTAGAGCATCAAGATTTGAAAGGGAACACATACCTTACTCTTTAGCACTTTCTGGGCTGGAATCTTCTTAACTTTTAACATTTCTTAAAGTTGTGTTTTTTCTCCTGTGATTTAATATAAGCTCAATATTTCTGACCTAGAGTATGCATGCAAACATCTTAAGGCTTATGGAAATTAATCTAAATCATCAGCCCTTGCGAGGATCATACAGTAAATCGTCCGTGATTCACGCATGGAGCACCTACACAGCTCAGATGCAGTATTTCAACCCTTCTGTTGTATATAAATTACTGCCACTAGTTTTAAATACCCAGAAACACGAGATGCTTAACGAATGCGAGATGACAGCAGAGGTCAGTATGTATTGGATTGTTTACGTAAAATAAATAATATTCCCAAATGACAACATTTTTAAAGCAGTGTTTAAAAATCTTATTGACCAATTACTCTAAAAATCACCCATTTACAGTAGAGAGGGAAAACTGAGTATTTTGTGTATCTCTTGTTTGTCTTCCTTTTTGGACTGACATACCCTCAGTTATTTCCATCAAGGTCGGCACAATTCCCGTTGAAGCTGACCTGTAACGCCCTTACACACGAGAAACAGGATGTCACCTTCGTGTGAAAAAAAATGCTTTTAGGTACAGGATTAGTACGTATTTTGTTTTAATTTGTCCTCTGTGTCTCAGACCGGTGAGAACCAAGGCTTCTGCAGGAAATTGTACATATGTCTCTGTTATCCAAGAGAGAGACGCAGTATCTAGACACCACAGTTGGCAGTGGAGCAGCAGGTACACTAACATGACTCATCACTTGTTGCCATAGATATTCCAGCTAATGATGATAAAGACCTTCAAAATGTAATTCAGTTAAATATTGTAAAGAACATTTCCAGTAAGCCACAGTTAATGACAAGAATTAGATTAGCAGAAATAGAAAGGTTTATGCTTATGTTCTTGCTGTTAATTCACATTAAGTTCCCTGTGGATTGAAAGATTCATGTTTAAGAAATATGGACAGCCAAGTATTTCACTTGCTATTTCACACATAAAATTAAGGGCGTTTTAAAGTGACATTTTTGAATGCTAACTGGCAAGACAGTGTATAAAACAAAAAGCTGTCATGTAATCTGAACTGTCACTATATACCCGGTGTAGCAGCCGACAATGAATATTTATCTAAACAAGTATTTTCAAGTCTTTCATGCTACAGTTTGTGTTTGTTTCAGTCTTATTTGAATAAACAGAATGTTTTGCAATAGCTGTAACTAATATCTCTAGGCAGATAACATTTGAGATGCATCTGCAATTCTGTAAGTGCAGCAATATTCAACAGCAGAAAAATTATTAATGTTAACCAGGAGCTAAACTCCAGCTAAACCAGGTTTCACTGGAGCCACATTGTACCTGTGAATTCTAAATTGCTGAGTGAAATTAAAGGTTCACTTTAATTTTTATGAAAAGGAAATAGATTCTCTTTAAATTGAGTAGTGTCACTATATTTGTTTAGCATCTACTGTACATGGCATACTGAAGGTACAAGCATTTGGAAGACAAAACATTAACAATGCGTTAGACCTCTTACAAAAGCACAAGATAATAATGATTATTAATACAATTGTTATAGGCAGAAATTGAAGGGGGAGTTCTTTGCTTTGTTTGGAACATAAGCGAGGAGGAAAAACTACCAATTTCTCCTTTATGAAAACCTTTACGTTACACTCAGTTACTCCTACACGTTAAACTCAACAACGTGCATTCGTATTGACCCAAGTGCATCATCTCCCTGCTCCACTTCTGACTACGGGTCAATAAAGGCCTCCCGCAGGTCCCCTCTCCACGCACTGCAGCCGCTCTGGGAGCGCGGCGCTGACTCTCAGCTGCCCATCAAAGCAGCCTTTTGTACTCGCCTTCCGTGGCCGGCGCGCAGCCCGCTCCGGCTTTCGGAACGACACGGAGGCTGCCGCGTAGCCGCTTGCAACACGCCTGTCACCGAGGCCAGCTGAAGAGCTGGAGCACTGCGCTCATCTAAAAACCCACGCCTGCAGCGAACTGCGCCCATGCAGCACTTCGTTGTCTCATTTTGCATCCCGCGGAGTCCGCGCAGGCTCTGTCTTGCAATGCACCCGATCGCCTCTGCCGTCCCAGACTGTACGGCTGGGTTTGTAGCATCTGCGGGGACGACAGGGTTGGAATTGCAGCCTAGCAAGAAATGGTGCTTTCGGTGCTTTTGTGCTTTCTGGTCCACCCAGAATTTACCAAGACATTGTGCACATAACTACAGTAGAAGTAGACAGATTGGCTTAGGTATTTAACGGGCCTACCCCACACAAATGCATGCTTGTATGCTTCTGCTGGCACAAATCTTCCAGTTCTTATTCCCTTCCTGGGACTTGACTGAACTTTCTGCTTATAGCTGACTATTCAGGTAAAACCTTTTCCTTCCACTAAATCCACTTTCAGTAAATCCCCGATACGCTTAACGTTTATCTCCAGCCGGTACCACATGGTGCCGTCCAGCCTACGCACCACTTGGGAAGGGCCAGACTTCTGACCATTAATCCCCCGCGCCCAGGAAGTCAGGCTACGCGCTGCGCCTGCCTGTCCCGCGCCGGGACTGCGAGCTCCTCCTAAACGCGGCGCCATGTCTGCCAAACTCTCAGGGAAGGTTAGCTTCCTCACACGCATCGAATTGAATTGTTACCTACAAGAAAATGTGTTGTAAGTTTTAGTGATTTTTTTTTTCTCGTTTGTGCAAATAAGTACAAGCACGGCCAATGCTCTTGCATTTATAGCAGTTCTTCTTTTCTTGAGTATCTCACAGATATTAGTGGGAATTTTGGCAACACTGTGTTGGATTTTTACATTATATATTTTAGTATTTTTTACTATGGGGTTTTAGTAAGAGAATAATTGAACTGACGAGCATCTACTGTTTTTTTTAATTTAGGAGTTTTTTAAGTAGAAATAAAACCATACGAAAATACGCTTGATTTGTGTGTGCGTGTACCTTGTCCCTTGTCAGAAGTTGCCAGAATAAATGTGACGACAAGTGACAATGAATCAGTGAAAGAAAATGGTAGAAAAATTCAGGTCCTGAGGTACTTGTTGTTAGGAGGGGTGGTGACAGTTATTCCAAATGAGTTAACAAGTCTGGTACACACCAAGAATGAAGCGTCTTTATCGTGAATTCCAAACGTCTGTAATAAACTTAGAATTAGTTTTCTCCAACTCTGCAATAGATCCCATGAATGTTTTTCTCTCTCTGTTATAACTCCTTGTTTTCTTTAGTCAGTGTGAGTCATGTGCAAGTGCCATATGTCTACGTAAGTCAAATGCCTCCAACCAGGAGTTCTTCTGTGTGTTGCGGTTGATTTATATTCATAAAAAACATCCACGAAATGATTCAAATTGTAATTACCTGGTAATGTCAGAAATTGATTAATTAAATGCTCCAGTGTTTACTCTGCATCTTTATGGCTGCTAACATTTCTGGGCATTTTCTTACAGCATCAGTGTCTTTGCTGGGTGAAGTTTATTAATGTAAATTGGATTTGACATAAACAAGACTACAGCTAATTATTTCATGTAAATATGCACACTGAGTAGCAGCAAACTCATAAAATGTGCACATCTTCTTGCACTCATTTTTCTTGACTCTAAATGTCTGGTTTAGCTATATAGCAAATTGCTATTGCCCTAAATAACACTGACGCCTTTTCCTTCGTGGAATTTCTGGGATATAAACATTTCTGTCACTCTTACACCTCCTTAACTTACACATGGTCATCACTAACTTTGAACAACTGGGAACTGTCACATGTACCACTATGCTAAGCTTCACTTTGTGTGTTCGTTTTGTATTTCACTGTATAGAGAGGTTTTACGCTAAGTGGCTGAAGTAACTGTGAGAGCAGCCCCAAACCTGCCCAGGAGACATGGCCAGGGCACTGTGGTTCAACCTGCTTGTCCATATCCGTTCCTCTTCCTGGAAAAAAAGCAGGCTTTTCCCATTTCCCACAGAAATCCTTGGCTGCTGCAGTGGCTTTGATTTTTTTGGTAGTTGAGAAGCTCAAAGAGTTCTTGGTGCTTTTCCTTCCTCTGGGACTAGCATGGGTGAGCGCAGCCCATTATCTGCAGCACCATCTGCATCTGCTGCAGTTCCTGCTCCCTGATGCTCAGGATCAGGCCCTAACTAGTCTGCTTGAACTTCATTCCCAGCAAGCTACACTCAGGATGTGAGTAAGCCTTTATGCATAGTGATTACCAAAAGGATCTCCTGATTTGATCCCAAATACAAGTCAAGGGCATCCACCTGTTGATGCTGTAGAACACAATTCTGTATGATCTTGGGTTTTCTTCCTGCAGCAGCCTCTGTGTGTACCTCTGATGTATTGTTCAATGAGCTGTTAACTGGTCTTAAAAGCTCCATGACTTAGAGGATATCTCATAAATTCAAACTTTTCTGGTATGATATCATCCTTTTCTATTTCAAGATAATTCTAGTAATTTCCAGTTAATGCTTTATATTTGCTTTTACTGATTTATACTTCTTTCAGGGAAAGAAAATCAGCTAGAAATAGTATGGATTTGCTTATTGGACAAAATATCTATAGTTATACAGCAAAACAGAATAATTTTCTCAGTATTTAGCAGAAATTACAAAACTTCCATAGCCTGTTATTTGCATAGAGACTTTTGGGCCCAAGAAATGCTAAACTTTGGGAGTAAAAGGTATTTGTACAGAACCAATGTCAAGTTCTAGATGTGTTCACTGTACTTACTCTTTCTGTCCTTCTTTCTGGTTTTAGTTATCCCTGCCTCTTGTATTTCATCCATCTTTTTGGTTTCTGACCTTGCTCCCCACTATCTTGCTTTCTATCCTATCTTATTCTAAAAAATATTCCAGTCTGTCAAATAAACAGTTTTTTTTTTTTAATGGATCCCAGTTTGAAATTGTCTGTCCAAGTGCCTATCTTCTGTAAAATATTATTTTCATCTATTTGTTCTATCTTTGGAATTTATCCTAGCACTCACCTACTTTATCTTGGGCTCTGCTTTATTGCCCTGAAAGAGGACAGCTGTCACACTGTTTTATAAATTGACATTTGTCCTTTAATCCAGCTGTCGCATAAACCATTAACTGCTTTGAAAGGTAGGGGCTAGAGTATTAAATTGAAGTAAGAGCCAGTATGTTGGTTTTACAACTGCCAGAGATTTTCTAGGCCATGGGAAACATGGGCATCTGCTGGAGCTTCTCCGTTATTTTTATCTTGTACCTAATGGCTTGGGTTACAGATATGCAGTCTCCAGGTGATGTTGCAAGGATTGCTGTGGCCTCTGCTTTGTTATCTGATTTCGGTCAGGAATCGGGACACTGAGAAATTGTGTACCTCTGAACTGAAGCTGTGTGTTCTTGCTAGAAGACAGCAGGCATTTCTTAGAAGAAATGGTCTTACAAGGGAGATACAATGCTGTATTACTATGCATTTTGCAGCATCCTAGAAAATTAGAGCACTCACTTCACAGAATCACAGAATCATTAAAGGTCATCAAGTCCAACCATCAACCCAACATCACGATGTCCACTAAACGATGTCCTGAAGCGCAACATCCACACGTTTTTTGAACACTTCCAGAGATGGTGACTCCACCACCTCCCTGGGCAGCCTGTTCCAATGCCTGACCACCCTCTCAGTGAAGAAATTTTTCCTAATATCCAATCTAAACCTCCCCTGGTGCAACTTGAGGCCATTTCCTCTCGTTCTATTGCTAGTTACTTGGGAGGAGAGATTAACACCCACATCGCCACAACTCTCTTTCAGGTAGTTGTAGA